>NW_024346667.1:15515430-15801526 GCF_902729225.1 Pteropus medius
ACCTCAGAATGAGGCCATGCTTTCTTGCTAATTTGTTCTCAATTCTATTTATGGACAAGCTATTTAATATATTTGCAAATCTTTAAATAAGTAGAATGAACATGTATTTTTTATCTTGAATGTCTTTAAATGATTTTAATATTGAATATACGACTTTTTAAAACGTGTAGCAAATTTCTCTAACAATTTATATAGCTTTATAGAATGTCTTGGGAATTTGAAAATTATATGTAAAAGCATTAAAAAATATATTCACAGCACCTAACTTTAGGAAATGTGCTGAAGGTGCATTGATAATTCTTGTAACTTTCTCAAATTTCTTTAGAAATGCTATCATCAGTTCTACTTTGAGGAGATATATTTTTAAAATAATCCAAAAGTATCATCAGTCACATTAGCAACTTCAAATGTGTACCTGTAACTTGGCCTAAGGTTCACTGGCTTTTCCAATTACTTGTATATTTTATACCTATATATCTTTCTTTCTGTTTCCACTTTTTTTAAAAAAAGTTGTTCAGGTATTTCTGAGGCATTTGTAAAATGTTAGATAAGATTCCAACACTATTGCTGTCAGAGACAAAAAGAGAAAAAAAAAAGAATAAAAAGAAAAAAATACTTCAGAGGTAGATAAGATCCATGTTGAATTACTTTGTTTCAGAAGGGCTTTAAATATGTTTCTCAATGCAATAAAACATGTATATGCTTTCGGATAGTAAAACCATCCCCTTTACCCTCTAGACACACACATGAACTTTATTTTTGCTCTAAGATTGTTTTTAATCATTGCTGTAGAGTTATGCGTGATTTTTATCTATTTCTAATTTTTATGACATGCTCCTAGAAGGCTGAATGATAGTTCCAGATATATTTGTTTCTGTCCCTTTCTTTTCATAAAATAGAGGTATTCATTACTTCTCTTCAGCGGGAAAGAGAAAGGAGAGAGAGGTTACAGATACGACTCACTGAAATGCTGACCCAAAGCAAGACCGTATGAACTATGAAACCAGAAGGACAGAGTAAATATGAAGTGTATGAATAAGGCTGATGGGTTTTAAAGAGGTGGGACATATAGGCACAATTAAGGCTTAAGAGAGGCTAAAAAAAAGTTTCAAATTAAAAAAGTAAAGCAGTTTCAGGAGATAAAGTATTTCTGGATGTGGCAATGCTTTGCATCTCAGAAGTATATGAGAGATGATATTCCAGAATAAGATCCTGAACACAGACCAAAGGGCAAGAACATTCATTTTTCATCTTCACAGCTCCAGCAAGTTCATAAAGAGGAAAAATAGGCAAATTTATTCATCATTTTATCCTCTGATATAATTCCCTGAGGAAGAAGTATATTTGACCACAGTGTGAGCATGTTGTGAAAGAATTTCTCATTAAGATCTAATCAGCTATCAACATCTTAGTGTGGTCACATTGTTTTAGAGATAAATTCCTAAAGGGCTTTAGGGAAGTGCTAATCGTCAGTCTGGATTATCATATGAGTTGGTCTGGAATAATCTTAGATACATTTCTAAGATTCTTTGAGCCTGATCTGCCATAGGTTAATTTTCTCACTCACTTTCCTTTATATAAGAGGCATAAGTAGGCAGCTATAACTTTCCGGTCCAGAAGGAGACAAATGAACCTTTTTATTTTAAACTGCTTCCTCAGCACATCTTTTTTAATGTAGCTAGATCAAACTAACAAGCAATGAAATTTTAAATGCTTTCATGCACGTCAACTGCCCAGTGGTCACTGGGGTCTTCTTCACATTGGTTTGAATGCATTAATCTGTTTTAGTTCTCTCCTGGCACTGTTGAAATCCCACTCTGACTTCAGTGTACTCTTACACTTTATTAGTAGGGCAGTGTGCATGCAAAGACATGCAGCTGTACTATTCAATTGACAGTTAAAAATGACTTACCCATTTAAATTTTTGGAGGTTTTACAATAACACTTTCTAAAAAAACAATGGTTTGATTATTTGCAAACACACTGGACAAACATCAAGGGAAGGAATTATTTTTCTATATCAGAAAGAAATTCATACACTTTAAAGGGGGAAATTTTCATCTAAAGTAGATAAGAAGTAATTTATATGTGCTCATGTAAAGTTCATAGAAAAATATTTCTGAGGTTTTTTTTTTTTTTACAAATAAGGACAGTGGGAAAAATCAATAGAGTGATTTAAAATTAATTTTAACTTTCTTAAATCCTTAGCTCTTTATTTAAGCACTAATTATGTGTACGAAATTGAAAAAAAATAATTCCTGCTGACTTTATAGCTTTTATACTTAAGATATTATGGGTTACTTAAATTAAGTCTAAGCAACGCTTTAAAATACTGTCAATCCCATTTACCTTTAATTTAATACCTCAGAGTAATCTGACATTGTGAAATAAGAAAATAGATTGTATAACTGAATCAATAAATTTTAATTATTTTTATGTTGAGCAATTGTTAACACCGATGTGAAGCACAAAACACCTTGGGAAGGTATTATTCATTTTCTTCATATATCCCTGCCAGTTTACTTCAGGACTCCAAATCTGTGCTGTGTGACAGTCATTTTCTAGCTCACCCTAATTATGTTAGTGGGCTTCAATAGGTAGAGCAAGTAGTGCTATATTGGAAAGCATTTGCTTTTTTTGGGAAAAAAAAAAGCCAAAAAAAGAAAACTAGACTGCACTGAAGCATCGATGAGAACCAATAACTATTCAAACATGAGGAATTGTAGAATGTACTATTAAATATGATTGTCATGTTCCCCTTAAGATTTTTCTAAAAAGGATAAAGTTTCTGAGGTGGGAAGAGAAAATGAGTCCTCTAGTGAGCTTGGTGCCTTTTATGAATATTTTATAACATTTTATTTAAAAATAAAATAGATTCAGAAAACTATGCAAATAAATTTGTAGTTAAATTAATAACCAAAAAAAAGCACTCTTTTGGTTTTAAAAAATATAATGGCCCCTTTCTTCCCTAGCGGCCCAAATTAAGAAATCAAACTTTGAGAGCTATTCCACACACTCTTTCATGTGGCCATTCTAATCATAAATCCCTCAATCCAATTTTAGATATTAATGTGATTCTATAGAGATTCCTGGGATTAAATTTGGGGGTAAGCAGTGAGAACGGAGTAATATTTTGAAGACCTCATGCATATACTACCTAAATGAATAGTGGTTATTCATTTTCCTGATTGGATTTAAGCAATAGAAAGATATAGGATTGGTTCATATATGGCTAGAGAATCTGTCTGCTGAGGTTTTGATATAATTATAAATGGGTTTAACTGCAATGGAGATGCTAAACTGATCTTACCATCTTCTGTGTACACTTTTTTTTTGGTAACAGCTCAAGAAGCAAACTGAGAAAAATTTGTTTTTCAATTACAAAATACAGATTAAAAGAAATACTCTCTCCCTGATGTCTAAGAAAACAGATCTCATCCAGTTTTTTGAGGGAAACCAAGAAACAAAGTTAGTTATTAACAATCTGCAGTTTATCATGGGAAATATTAAAAATAAAATATAATACAAACTGACTACTGTTTCCAAAATTAAGTATAGAACACATAAATTTGAAGATATATTTTCTCCCAGCACAAGTTTTAGAATTAGAAGTCATAGAAACATAGATCTTAGCTGATTAACTGAGGTATTTTTCCTCTAGAATTATAATCCTAGGAAAATTGCCTTATAGGCCTTATGCAGACTTTATGTTTCTCTCAAGCTGGGACCTAATAATTCTGTCACATAACTAAATGTCTTTAGTGTAATAAAGTAATAGAGAAAATATTTTAATAACCATAACTATTTAAAGTCTCTTTCTACAGGTACACAATGCAATGCAACATGATAAAGTAGTACCTTAGATCCATTTTTCTTTAAAAGAATTTAAAAGTTTTTGAAAGCTCTATACTTGCCACTCTCATAATTCTAGAGGTATGGTATTTTTTCACACTCCTTTTAAAATTTATAAGAGTGTATATGAAAGCAACTTCAAATTTTGATCTCTTGGCTAATATTTAACCAAAACTGAAACCAACTTTGATTTTAATTTAATTTGGAGAAGTGAAGATCAAGACAAAAAATAATATCCAATTTTAAATAAGTAGAAGAAATCAGACAGACAGTCACACACACGCGCGCGAGTCCACACACACACACACACGTGATTAAGTTCTTCTACATAGCCTTAAAGGATAACGGTGGCCTGGGATGACCAAGATGACTAGATGACAAACGTGTGAATGCAAAAGGGAGGTATATTGTGTTGAAAACAATAAAAAACTCAAACAACAAACAAATATAAATACTGCTTTTTTCATCCGAATAGTTAAGTAAAAAAATAATGAAACCAATTATATCAACCCTATAATGTAGTATTATACTGTATTATACTTCAGATATATACTCTGCAGTGATTATCTTATAGCCATCTTTTTACATGTGTACACTAATACTATATATTCAGTGGTATGTACTTTTATATCCTAACATTTAGCATGTTTTCAATTTTAATAGCTAATATTTAAATATGAACTATTATGACTCGGACATATAGATTATCTTATTCAACTATTCTCCTACCAGTATTATAAATTTAGTGTATATGTAAAGCTGCTCTAATGAAGAAATCATCCTAACATAACATAAGCAAAGTAGAAAATAACACTATCTCATGTAACAGTTTAGAAAATACACAGGAGTTACAAGACAGTTAGGGAGCTCTGCTCCACATGGCCATCTTTGGACCCAAGTTCTTATCTTGTTGCTCAGCTCTCCCTTACAGATTTGTACTTATCTGCATGATTGGAGCTGTGTCAATTCTATAAATGAAGAAATGGGGGTGGAGGAAAGACAGAGGGCATAAAATTTCCACCTAAACAAGTACCCTTACCCTTTTATCAATATTCCATTTGTAAGATCTTAGTATACAGCTACATTTACTTAAGTAGGAAACTGGAGAATCTTGTCTCTAGCTTTCCTGCCATGGAGAAACTAAAGTTATCATTATAAATGAAGAAATCAGCAAATCTTGGGAAGATCCATTTGTTCTCTGCTATACTCTGTATTTTTATCACCAAATTATCTGTGCACACTGTTCTCACACAGAATACATGCACATTGTCTGCATTGGCAACAATCCATTGTCCCACCTGCTAAATTCATACAGCTCAGACTTCAGTACCTCTGGCTGATGAACATGCTCTCCATCAAGTCCAGATTGGGCCACAGTGACCTGGGTTACCATTAACAAAAAAGACAAGATATCTGCCCACTGTACACACACACAGTAGGTAAAATTGTGGGTAGGAAAAGCAAAATGGCAATAATAATTTCCACATACTAAAGGGAAGAACAGGGGACACACAATACTGAGACCCAAGGAAAGCCCTGACCAAACAATGAAGCGCTTTGGTTACACCTTTTTAAATCCCATGACTCTTCTCTTTGGATATAACTTTCTTGTTCATTTTGTCTATGACTTAAGCTTTGTCCACTTCTTGATTTTTTATTGTGCAGTTTCCCACGTGGCCATATCTGAGATGGGTGACTGTGAACCCCCTTTGAGTTTGCAAGATTTGTAAACAGTTTTCGGAAGTGTGGATTTGAGGTCCAGGTAGTCCAGCCATTTGTTTTCTTTGATAATATTTTTAACACTCATTTTTTCATAGGAACCTGAACTCACTATGATCTTTCTACTCATTTTCTCAAACTTTCTGTTTTATTTTACAGCTTCTGTCTTCACCTATCTTTATCTCCTCTAGTTTACTAGCAGTAACCTTGAAGCCATCTGAAACAAGCCTAAGAAAATAACACCTGGTTCTGATTTTTTACAGTCCACAAGATCATCCACATACCCAGGATGCATGGCCCTGTTTTTCAAAGCTGGCATAGCTCCTCATTCTTAGGAAGGCAATAAGAGAAAAATGATAAGTAATTTCTTTTTAGATATGCAATGTGAAATATGTGAACATTGTTTCTGTTCATATTCTGTTAAAGGGAACTTACTCACATAGCAGATCTCATTTAAAAAGAAAGCTAGAAAATTTAGTCTCTATTTGGATGGCCTTGTACCCAGAAAAAAACTGTAATTTGATAATAGAAGAACAGATTTAAGGAAATATTAGGTAGCATGTCTTAGTTGGTATCTAAGTTATTTCTTTTTCACTTATTATCAATAATGCTATAATAAATTTATGAAACTAGTTTATTATATATTTGAAGCACTGATATTTTTAAAACAAAACAGAAAAACATTTTGATGTTTTTAACATTATTTTTAAATTGCATATTAATATTTCTTCAATAGTCTTTGGCTTGGCAATATATCCATATCTATAAATGATAAAGGATGGGTCTCCACTAATGATTTAATTTGCATGCACTAGATTACTACTGAGATTACACATTTTTCATGCTTGTTTACTAGTTGACTAGAATATGTTGTTAGTATATTTCTTAAAGATTTGTGTGAGATATTCGCATAGGATAGTTATTTTTATCAGTTTTCAAGTGTCCATTTTATGTTATTGGTTATATTTTATTTCCAATTGTGAAATTTGTCAGTCTTCTTTTATGTTTTTTTTTTTTTTGTCTATAACATTTAGATTAAAATGCTCCCCCCGCCCCATTTAAGCTGCACTAATAATATCGAAGTCTGCTTCATAACATATTCTGCTTTGAAAGATTTACTGGATGGTGTTCTAAATAGATATTATCTACAAACTGTCAGTTGATTACTACAATATCATGGTTAATTTAATACATATTTGCCCACAAAAGCATAGCGCCTACTATTTTATATTTAATTATCCAGGTAAGAATTGAAATCTTTTCAGGACTCAAGTTGAATTTTTGTCAGCATATGTTGCCCATTCTCAGCTTCTATACAGCTATCTTCTAAATGTGTGTAGGTACTAAAAACAAACAAACAAAAAAACACCCTACTTTAGATACCATGTTGGAGGGCAGATGATGTATGTTGCTTTGAGTGAAATTCCTAGTATTGGTTAGCTTTCCACAAATTCACTAGGGAGATTCTAAGATCAGTGATTAGAATGGGAATAGAAGTCGGCCAACTTTTGAAATTTTGACAGGATTTTAAAAATATAACTTATAAAAGTAATATATATTTACTACAAAATATAAGAAAATATAAAACCACAGTCAGAAAAACAAGGCATGGCAATATCTTGTAGAATGTTGTTTCAAAGAGATTGCTTATTAACTATAAGCTATTGAATATGTTATTTAATGTCTAGTGGTTGGTTACGTTTATCTTTTAAAAGTGGATATTAAGAGTAAATTAATCTTGGATATCAGCCCCTTACCAGAGCCATTGTTTACAAATATCATTTCCCATTCAGTTGGTTTCCCCTTTGTTTTGTTGATGGTTTCTTTTGCTGTGCAGAAGCTTTTTTGTTTGATACAGTCCCATTCATTTACTTTTGCTTTTACTTCTCTTGTCTTTGAGGTTAAATTCATAGAATCCTCTCTGAAACCAATGTTCGTGAATTTAGTACTTGTGCTTTCTCCTCTGCAATTTATTGTTTCAGGTCTTATATTTAGTTTTTTGATCCATTTTGAATTAATCCTGGTGTATGGTTGAAAGACAGCAGTCTAGTTTCATTCTTTGTATGTGGCTTTCTAATTTTCCCAGCACCATTTATTGAAGAGGCTTTCTTTTCTCCATTATATATTTTTGGCTCCTTTGCCAAAAATAATTTGCCTCTATGTATGTGGGTTTATTTCTGGGCTCTCAGTTCTGTTCCATTGGTCTGTGAGTCTGTTCTTCTGTCAATACTATGCTGTTTTGATTATCGTCGCTTTGTAGTATAATTTGAAGTCAAGAAGTGTGATACCTCCAACCTTGTCCTTTTTTTCTCATGATTGCTTTGGCTATTCAGGGTCTTCTGTGATTTTATACAAATTTGATGATTTTTTTTGCTCTATTTCTTTAAAAAATGGCATTGAGATTTTGATAGGGATTGCATTAAATCTGTCTATTGGTTTGGGTGATATGGCTATTTTAACTATGAGATTCTTCCAATCCAATGCACATGGAATATCTTTCCATTTTTTTGTATCTTCTTCAATTTCTTTAAATAATGTCTAGAGGCTAATATCCAAAATATATAAAGAACTCATACAACTCAACAACAACAAGAAAACACGATCCGATTAAAAAATGAGCAGAGGACCTGAACAGATCTTCTCCCAAGAAGACATACAAATGGCCAACAGACATATGAAAAGATGCTCAACTTCACTAGCTTATAGGGAAACGCAAATCTAAACCACAATGAAATATCACCACACACTTATAAGAATGACTATCGACAACAGGACAAGTAATAACAAGTGTTGGGGAGAGGTTATGGAGAAAAAGAAACCTTCATACACTGCTGTTAGGAATGTAAATTGGTACAGTCACTATGAAAAACAGTATAGAGGTTCCTCAAAATATTAAGAATAGAATTACCATATGACCCAGCAATCCCTCTTCTAGATAACTACCTAAAAAAATTTAAAACATTTATCCATAAAGGTATATGCACCCCAATGTTCATAGCAGTGGCCAAGACATAGAAACAAGACATGGAAGTGTCCTTTGATAAGTGACTAGATAAAGAATATGTGGTACATATATACAATGGGATATTATTTAGCCATAAGAAGAGATGAGATACTGCCATTTGTGAAAACATGGATGGATCTTGAGATAATCATGTTATGTGAAATAAGTCAGATGGCATGTTTTGAGAACCATATGATTCCACTTATATGTGGGATACAAAACGGAAAGCAACAAAGGAACAAGACAAACACAACACTCCTAGACACAGAAAACAATTTAGTGGTTACCAGAGGGAAAGAGGAGAGGAGGAGAGGTAGATAAGGGTAAATTGGGTCAAATATATGGTAATGAAAGACTTGACTTTGGGCAGTGAACACACATGCAATATACAGATGATGTATTATTGAATTGTACACTCGAAACCTATATAATTTTATTAACCAATGTCACCCCAATAAATTTAATAAAGAAGAGTAAGTTCATCTTATGCTTTATGTAATAAATATTTGTAAACTTTTTAAACTTTATCTGGCATGTGTGCCAGTTTAAAAAATTCAAGCTTCACAGGAATTAGTTTATAAATCCCAGTCCTAACACCTGGTAGATATGTGATTTTAGAAATCACTTAAACTGTCCATAGTTAACATTTATGAAAATATTATCCCCTCCACTTAACCATGAATATTTAGTAAGGAAATCTCATACTTCAGACGTTGTTTTAGACACTAGGCACACATACAACTATGAGCTCAACAGACAATCTGCCTTCTTACTAATTCTAATGGCATATTAGAAAGTGTTAAGCATTATGAAAAAAAGTGATAAAGGTGTGCAAGGAATCGGAAGACTGTGTAAAATTTTAAATTTAAGAATCAGTGAAAGTATCTATGAGAAGGTGTAATTTGAGCTGAGGGAGAAAGCGCTATCTATACAGGTACAATGCAAAGAGAAGAACAGGCGTGAAGGCCCTGTCTTGCTTGACATATTTGAAGAAGAGCAACAAGAGAAGGACATTGAGAGGAAGTAATAAGGAAGGAAGTCAGGTGGAAAGAGAAAGCCAGACTGCGAGAAAAGACCTTAGTTTCAATTCTGAGTTGGGGCATGGCATTAAAGGGTCCTGAAAAGAGGATTCATATAATCTGACATGTATTTAAAGGATCACTCCAGCTGCCTGAGAAAAGATAGTAAGCCAACAAATGTGTTAGCAGAGAGAAAATTTGAGATATGTTAACTCAACCAAGGAATAACTGTGATTTAATCTGGGTTGGTAGGTGCTGCTTCTCTCAGTCTAGCCTATTACAGTTATGGAGGTTGCCATGTTCCTTTTTTTTTTTTTTTTAGGCGAGGCAACCTTTGGTTGACCTCACAGATTGCAAGAATCTTGTCAGCTTACAATCCCTTATTTTATTTTTTATTTTTTATGCCTACAGTGCCTGGTTTTCCTAGGTGGTCTCCCATCCAAGTACTAACCAGGCCCGACCCTGCTTAGCTTCCAAGATCAGACGGGATCAGGCTTGCTCAGGGTGGCATGGCCATAGACTGGCATGTTCTTAAAACTCATCTCACCTCTGCCATCCTGGACACAGTTAATAGACCCAGGGGCTAGCCATCCAATTCAGATCAGAGCATTCTGAGAGTTTTACTGATTTTTAAAAAATTGTATCAGAAGAATATGCTAATACTTCCCTATCAATGATAGCTTCAAAATGGTGGCATATAAAATTTATAAGTTAATTGCATGAGCTTCATCATAGCAAAGAAGAAAGTAGTTGATAATTGAGCCTGCATTCCTTTTCTAGTATAAATGCTCTTTTCTAGCTCAATGTTAAGCCTATTTCCTGTGATGAGGGACCTTCAGGTTGTTCAATGCTTATACTAAGGATTTTAAAATCTGAAAACCAGGAGAAAAATAACATTGTTCTAGTCCTCCCTTCTTCCCTAATCACCCATATTCCAAGATAAAGAATATTTAGTCATCAGGTGTCTTTTGCACTTGCAGAGACAACCAGGTCTGTTAACCTAGGCCTGCTGCTTATTCATAGCCTGTGTCCTAAATTTGGCTCAGGAAGTAGTAAACAGGTGACTTAATTTCACGCCATGATTTGTACAACTCCTTAATGTATTTTGTTATACTAATAATATAATTTAATATACCAACGTGGATGTTTCCCATTTTTATGTTTTATGATACTTCAAAAAGTAATGGGGTCCCTACTTATTCTACTATTTTACCAGATGTTCCCAAGGAATGACTTTATAATATTCGAGAAGAATATTCTTCAATAAGAGTAGGCGAAATTCCTGTGACAGCAGGGATTAAAAAAAATTTTAGATCATTTGGCAGGGATATTAAGGTAAAAATTAATAAATGAAATAAGTGGTTGAAATATTCTTTTTTTCAGAATCTGTCAAGATAAAATCAATGTTTTGCTCATAAACTGCTTAAAATATTTTGTACTCAATATGTGCAACATGTACATTTATCATTTAGGTAAATAATGAAGAAAACCTCAGCATTCTTGATGGCAATTGAGACTCTGATGGGATCTGCTGTATACTTATTTTAGATGATTAGTCTAAGCTTTACAATGGCGCTTACTGCAAATGGAATATGATGTTAGTGCACATTTGGCTTTTTAAAAAAAATCTTCTTTTCTACTAAATAGATATTGGGCAATCTGCAGTCAGTGATCAACACACAACAAAACAGTGGATATCCCATAAGAATAGCTTTACTTTAAAAATTAATGGCATTTGAATTAAGCAGTGATTGCAATATTTGGTTTTAATACTAAAAGGTAAAAGTTCTCTATGTTTAAGTATGTTCCTTTTTAATTTTACCACTGTGTATTAGTTCACTTTTTCAGACTGAATTTGATTGGCTCAGAAAACAATATTTTATTGTTTTTACCATGCTAAGACCTTTCAAATGTCATTGAAACTTCTGTAACATTCTGGACTGTTTTTAAACCAAAATCCGTGTGTGGGTGTGTGTAATTCCCTTATATTTGCTTCTTTTCTTTCTTGAATGGATATAGCTTTAAAAAGTTATGAAAAAATAATTTTCTCATATTTTAAGGTCAAATCATATCATACCTCTTAAGTTTGTGAAGCAGAATTATCTGCCCTGTCAATGATAAGAAAAAGCATACTAGTGATTATGTTTTTCTTCATTATAAAAATATAGGTGAGGAATCTCAAGAATGAAAAGGAAAAAAGAAGTCATTTCAAACCTATTTCTCAGAACTAAAAAGCTGAAGACATCATCTTATAAATTAAACTGCAAACTCTTTAGAGTCAGAAACCTCATTATTCTACATATCTGCTAAGTACCATGACTTTTCAAAAGAAATAAATTATCCTGTAATAATGGTAAAACATTTCTTTAAAACGAAATGTGTCTTCATGAGATAAATAAACTTTATCTTTCTTCTTTGTTGATAAGTTGACATAACCTTTCGAAGTAACTCTATAAAATGTTTTGTTTTAGAATTACTTTGCAAATAATTAGTAAAATATCAACAAATTAATTCAGGAAGAAAGGTTCATTTCCAATATAATAATTCCGTGAAGGAGTAATAGGTTGGATAAAAGACGGGATACTGTAAGATTGTTTAGAGAGATAGGGAAATGTTGAACTCAAGAATAAAGATATATTGGTCAGTTTGACCAATATCCTAAACCTTATCTTCTTTATTTTTTGTCTCTAAAAAGACAAATAACATATATTAAGTACAAATCCTTTCAGACACTTTCTATCTGCTTTGCGAATTTCAACCCATTAATTCTATTGCGATATACTGAAAGTCTTACCATCACTTCTCATTAATCAAAGATGATTCTGTGTCTCATTGTTCCTCTTCAACCTATATCCAACCACAAACCTGGTTAACCTAAAAGCCATTCTCTTTTTTAAAAATAATTATTTGCAGTGACATCTATTGCCATAGCCATTTCATGGCCACATCCTAAGCTTTACTTCTAAACATTTCAAATCTAATATTTCACCCTCGTATCCTTCAGAATACTCCTTAATTTGTTCTCAGTAAGTTTGATGATAATGATGACCATCACCATCACGATCAATTAAATTTCATCTGGACCTAAGCCCTGATCTTTGTACTGTGACTTTATTTATCAAGTGCATCCTGACTTCACTTCTGCAGAGGATGCGTCCCATACTTCTTCTCCTAGTAACTTCTCATGGGCCATTCTCAACTCTTTGTGAATTTTACCAAGGAGACTATGCTAGAGCTATTACAGCAGCTTTGCATGAAGAACTGGAAGTGCCTGGGTAGGTATAGGATAGCCCTCTGCAAATTATTGGTGAAGGGCATGAAATTCAACTCCCTTGCCTCAATGCATGACAAAACCAGTAATAAAATTAATGCCCTATAGCTTCCTGCAGAGGTAGATGAAGAGCAGTTTTCACCTAAAATCATATTCTTGCTGGGCTATTACTCTCCCTCTATTTCCTTACCAGTTTCTCCTGAGTGCAATTAATTAATAGATCACTTGCACAGAATCCTTGTTTCAAAGTCTGCTTCCAGTGAAGTCTTATTCCAAAAATGATGAATTGCCTACATCATTTAAACCACTAATTTTTCCTTAAATCAATTACCACTACTTGATACACATACATACACTCACCCAATTGCACATATGCACACATATTTGTTTTGTTTGTTTTCTTGCTGCATGAGTAATATTTCCTTTAAAACCAATGGCTGGCTTTTGTGTAAACAGTGCCCTATTCTGACCCCCTCTGGCAATGTCTTTCTTTATGAGATAAAAAATCTACAGAGCTAAAGTGATTTGTCCATCCGAACCTTTCATCAATTATACATCATGTTCAAGATGCTGTATAATAATGGGTCCTTGAAATTTCCTAATAAGACGTGTAATCACCCAGCTCCAGTCCCAGAGCCCACATGGGCTTCTTCTCTGGGTCTCTTCTCTCAATGGCAGACTAGGCTCATGTTTTATACCCTCTTCTCCAGTGGTGAAGCAGGGTGCAAAGCTGTATTTGTTGGCAGAAGAGATGGTGTATGAATAGAGGCTGATAACTTGTTCATGAGACTCCTCTTAGTAACAAGATTAAGCATGGGTTAAGGAAAGAAAGGTTGAAGAAGAATGAAGGATTCCATTTTCTCTTTTGCAGGACCTGCGGAAGTGATGATTAATTCAAAATAAGGGGAAAAAGGTGAAATAAATAGAAAGGAGCTTATAAGGATATGGCCACTCTCACCTTCTCTCTAACATAATATTTAGTTGGGCACCAAATGTAAATCATCCTACTTTTACCATCTTTACCATGGAGCGAATGAGTGAGTGAGTGAGTGTGTGTGTGTGTGTGACAGATAGGGAGAGAGAGAGAAAGAGAGAGAGAGAGAACGAGTGTTATCCACTAGGTTATCACAGGTGCTGAGATTAGATTCATGTCAAGCATTTCTGTTTAGCAAAGACAGGTTTCCTCCATCCACTACGAATGACCAACCCAGTTCCAGATAGTAAAAAACTATCACTTCAGCTGTCTCCATGTTCTAATTTTTCTTTTACAAAGGTATAGGAAGTAAGTTCACTGGCATCAGAAGTCCAGTAACATATCTTTTTGCTACAATTAGAATTTACTGAAAGTTTGTGGAAGGCACCACTTCAGAAACACTGCAGTGTGTTTGTATATGTCACACACATATTCCTCTTTTAGAGTATTCGTCCTTCACAAACTGTTGTTAAAGATTCTGACAATGATTTTATTCTGCCTCAATCTGCCAACAAAGAATAGACAAAGAGACCAAAAAAAAGCTAAATACCAAAACCCACAAACAAACAGATTAAAAACTATGGATATGGTATCCACTTCACTGTCTTAGAAGGTGAGACCTAGCCCCAAAATATTCTCTTATTTCTTATTAGATAAAAGTAGTTGTCACTCACAGTGCCTCCCAAAGAGGTTTAAAATGTGATGGCAACTCACTGATCTCCAAGACGCACTTGTTCTAGCTTCCCTTAACTAGTGTGACAGAATGGCACTAGATGCCTTCCATTTAGGGTAAAGACAATTGGCTTTGAATTTATGTTTCCCCCTGTTTTCAAAATTATCCCATCTTTTGGGAAGAGAGGATGCTCCTACAGTCTGGTTCTGAAAAAGAGCCATAGCTGCCAGGGCAGTATGGAGGGTCTTGCGGATATTTAATTATAATATTCCTAAACATAAGCATTATTGACAATAGCCAAGACATGTAAACAACCTAAATGTCCATCAATAGATGAATGAGTAAAGAAAATGTGAATATAATTCCACCATTAAAAATGAAGGAAATCTTGCCATTTGCAATAACTTGAATGGACCTTGAGAACATTATGTTAAGTAGAATTAGTCAGACAGAGAAAGGCAAATATTGTGTGACCTCATACTGTATGTGGAATCTAAAAAAAAGAGCTCACAAGTAGAGAGAACAGATTGGTAGTTGCCAAAGGTGGGGAGTAGGGGATGGACAAAATAAGTGAAGGTGGTCTCAAGGTACAAATTTCTAGTCATAAAATAAATAGGTGCTGGAAATCTAATGTACAGCATACTGACTATTGCTAATAATACTGTACTGTATATTTGAGAGTCGATAAGAGAGCAGATTATGTCTATCTATCTATCTATCTATCTATCTATCTATCTATCTATCTATCAATCTATCATCTGTCTACCTATCTTACATATAAAATTGTATATATAAAATCATTATATTGTACACCTAAAGCTAATACAATGTTATATGTTAATTATATCTCAATAAAAAAAATACTCCTAACACATTCTTTCTAATGGATCATCTCCTCAATTTGGGCCTTCTTTAAGTTCCTGAACATATGACTATTTTGATTTTCTACTATCAACTATATCTAAAAGAGTAGATAATTTTATCATTGTTTTAATCATGAATATATTTGAGCCAGTAGAAGTCAACTGATTTTGTAAAGTTTAAAATCAAATTAAATCTGCCAGACTATATACAGTATCTATAGTTTTTCTGTTATGGTACAATACTAGAGATATAAAGAATGGCAAATTGGAAAAAAGAAAGATGACCACAGAGGCAAAAACATTAACATTTTATTTTTTCCATTTTTTAGCCAATATTTTTTATTAAAAATTATTGGGTGGCACAAATTAACAAAATCAAATAAGTTTCAATGTATCATTCAACAGTAAGTTGTATGCATGTTACATCGTGTGTTAACCACCCAGAATTAGATTTCCTTCGGTCACCAAATATTTGACCCCTTTTACTCCTATTTACTCCCCTCTCCCCCTTTCCCTCTGGCAACCACTAATCCACTGTCTGTGTTCATGAGTTTTTGTCATGTTTGTTTGTTGCTTTCAGTTTTATATTACACATATGAGTGATATCATGTGGTTTGCAACTTTTTCTGTTTGACTTATTTTGCTTAGCATGATTACCTCAAGATCCATCAATGATGTATTTCATCTTTTCTTTTGGCTGAGTAATATTCCATTTTATATATGTACCACATCTTCTTTATCCAATCACCTATCATAGTATAACAACGACTAGATGGGATAGTATGATATTATCCCCAAAAATTTGATTAGAAATTCTATTCATAGTTCTACATTTTTGTACAGGATATAAGTACATCATTACAAGCATATATAAAGCTTGAAAAAAAAGAGATATATTCAGTGAAATATCTGAGAATAGCAAACTAGAATTTTCTCTAACATTAATTTATTAATAGACAATACTTTATCTCATGCTTCTGACAGCTTTCTGGTGAAAACTGCTTAATATATAAAGTGTCACTGCCACTTTTATACAAATAAGCACTTTAACAAGGAAAAAGTATACTGCTTTAAGTGCATGAAACCAACACATTCCAGAGAGATTTGAGATGTTTCTTAATAATATGAAATATGCCCTCTCCTTAAAAAACAAAAATTTCAAGTTTTTAAAGCTCATTTATAATTAAATCTCATACATTTTAAAGCTAATAAAGTTATATATAAAAAAAAAGCTGTAGCACTATTTTGGAAAATTCTATATCAGTACATGAAGTACTTGAAATAATATTAAGGCTTGATATTATTCAAATAATGAAAAAGTAAATCATCCATTATTTTAAAGAAATTTTTAAAAATCATAGTAACTAAAATTTACAAAATATTATTGCTGTGCAATTATGATAATGATAATAACAGAAATTTTTTTCTAACAAGGCCACTGTTTCGGAATTTAAATACAATAATATAGGTATTATTTTAGGGAATTAGTTTCTAAAATTTTGTCAACTGTGTAAATGTTATTACTTTCTTTTTGTAGTTTTTGAAGAAGTATACACTCACCTAGAAGAGGCAAAGGCATCCTATTAAGTTTTAAAATTAATAATATTTATTTTCACAGTGTTTGAATATATATATGTGTGTGCTTTAACTCTAAATATGGATTTATCTGAATTTTTTTCATGTAAAGAATTAACCAAGGCCTATCTTGGAAAGCTGTACTTCCCTAATAATATCGGGTTTTATCAAAATGATACAAATTATACCATGCCTTTAAACTTTTAGACCAAGTCAATTTATCTATACACCAAATAACCTACAGACATTTAGAAGATTCTCTGTAAGGTAAATGTCCTGACTTCTCCCTTTTCACCCCTTTCATTTCTCCAGCTCCAAATTCATTTCTATTGACATTTCCTGTCAACCCAGGCTTTATGTTTTGCTTCATTTAGGAAGTTTGTTGTAGAGATCCTTAAGCTTTCCTAGTTATTTCCATCCTGGATAGCAACCATATCAGTTTAAATTCAGGCCTTAGTGAGTCCACACAGATAGCAATCTACCCAATGGTATTTGTACTGGGACTGCCCAAACTAAGAAGTGAAACTCACGGCTCAGTTATCCTTTCTCAAGCCTTGGTCATCTCAACGGAGCTCATTGCTAATTTTGTGGATTCAAAAACTTACTACTATACATAATATGAGGCCTTTTTTTAAAAGATGATAATATCGATTAAAAGTAACTCAGTAGCTCAAGGGCAGATTGATGATAGTTCTCGGTGACATGTAATCATAATATTATGCCTAAAAATATTGCACATTTAAACTTAATTATAATAGCAATGACATGTTACTTATATTCACACATGTTAAAATAAGGTATAGGTAACAATGCTATATTAGATGAAATCTGTTAAGTGAACTAAAATTTAAAGTAACATTTACCATAAAAGCTTAGTGTTAAATTGTTAAACACACATAATTTCTTTTAAAGCTATTTATTAATATTTCCAGCATTGATTATTCTAAATTATATTCTAATATGCTCATATTTTAAGCCTGCATCAATTTTTTTATACATAATACACAAATTTGATACACATAGTAAGACATGGTTTTGATGATTTTTCACATGTCCTAAGGGGGAACAATCTCAGGCTTCAATTCTCATTTGTTGTAGACAGTGATTAGCAAAAAGAAGCAAACAGCTCTTCAACAAGAGTGTTTTATATTTATATTTTATATAACAGTTCAAATGTTATTAAAGATTCTGAAAATATTTTAAGACTTCAGATAGATCCATAGATTGACCTATACCATCCCAGTGCAATCTAGTTGGTATATAATGCACAGAGAGAATTTATGTCTTTCTCAACTTTGCCATTATTGATTTACTTCTTTTTAGGTGGTGGTGAGTCTGCCTTTTACTAAATGCTCTTCCATCTTTTGATCATTTTAGTTTTTCTTATATAGTTGCATATACTCATGGATATTTTTTCTCATTAGTTCCACAGTATTGTAAGATTATCCATGGCATCTGGTGGATATTTGGCCGATTTGAAAAACCTGTAACCTTATAATTATTATATGTAATTTCATACTTCTAGTAACCAAAGTATGGGTTTATAATAAAATCAATTTTGATGTTGATCTTTGGCTAAAATAACAGTTTTTTCCTTGACAATCTTATACCAGCTCTCTAACCCCTATCCTTACAACTCAGGTAGTATGCATTAACCACAGAGAGTCAGTGCAGTAGAGTAATTGATAGATTGATTTTTGAGGCAAAATTCCCAAGGCTTATACTTATTAGCTGACTTAATTTGTGCTGATCCTAACTTTTTTATATCTGTTACTTATTAGTACAGGAAAGATACTAATACTTAGAAAACTTCTGGTAAATTTTAAGAGATATATATCTTCTTTAAAACAATGCCTACACCAGGCCCCCTGGGTGCGCCAGGCCCTGGGTGCACACCAAGAGCTTGTGGGAGGAGATACCCTGACTTCAGAGATCCAGTTCTTAAAGGAAAATACAGCAACATCCATAGGTCAGGGGTGGAAGTGGGGTGGGGGAGAATTAAAGAGGAGAAAAAAATTTTTTTAATATAAAAAATAAAAAATAATTTAATAAAACAATGCCTAGATACAATTATTATCTTCCTTTTTTATTTCTAACAGTGCTTAAAGGGAAAAATATTGCAATGATCACATAGGTACTTCAAAAATTCTTTTACATAACCTTTCCACTTCCTATAAGGTTACATTTTTCTTCAATAAACCCATTTTTTTAAAACAATACAGATTAGTTGCATCGGCAATATACCAACTATCTGGTTATACTGTCATTACACATTTTGACAAAAACATTAATTATTTTAGTTTTCATTTGATTTTCAGTCTCATAAATGACTCTCAAAAGGGAGAGACTCGTCCTTCAAGACAACTGCAGCAGAATCTCCTGTTTGTTTTTTAATCGTTGTTGCTGTTTGTTTCTTTTATTTTCATATTATACCATACTCTCAACCTATCTCGATCTGCTATTTTGATGTGAATATGCTCCACCATTCTCATGAATCACTCCCTTAGTATGCATTCTATTTTATTCCTCCTGCTAATCTCAAAAAAAAAAATTGGGGGATGAAATACATAAATTACCCACTAGAGGACTCTGAAAAACTAAGAAAATAAGACAGACTAAAAAAGGACCCTGAGTCTTAAGAGACAACTTAGTAGTGAGTTCCCTTTGTTTTTTTTTTCTTGCCTCAGACTTATCCTGGTCTGGATGCTAGAGAAGCCCACACCTTATAAATGCCAATGGATACAGACAAAAAATACCTGCCCCCACAAGTCCGCTCTCTCTAGCCAAAGGACTGAGATTTGGTGGCCTAGAAGAGCAGAAACTTAACTTCACCCGCCCTACTCAACACCATGAAAAAGCCATGCATCTCCACCATCGCAGTATATGGTACCACAGCAGAGTCCACAGGCTGAGCCTTGACATCCAACCCAACCCTGCAGTAAGAAAGTGACAGTTATTTCTGAGTTGCTTGTGAGCAGTCCTGTCCTCCTCTGCCTGCAGTAACCAGGTGGTGGTTCTTCTAAGCTGAGTCATTGGTATGAGCTAAATGGGGTTAACGTATTTGCATTTCACTTAAATGATAAACAGGTGATACTAATAGATAGGCACAAATGATGTACGCATATTGTAATTCCTAGACCAGCCAGTAAAAAATCTATAAAAAGTGATACTCGACAACACTATATACAGATAAAAACAAAATAATAAAAAATATTTAAGTAACTCGCAGAAATACAGAAAAGATTCAGAAAAAAAGGGAAGAGATAGCAAATTATAATATCGCAGACTTAAGTTGTAAGATATTAATAATTACATTGATTATAAATAGTCTAAGCACAACAATGAAAAGAAATTGGCCTAATAGAGTAAAAACCATGACTTAATTATATGATGGTTATAAGAAAGTAACTTCGAGTTGGTTAAAGGTAAAAGGCCAAAAAATATATATTCTATAAAAAAAAGTGAGAGTGGCTAAAAAATATCACATAAAGTACTCTTCAGGGCAAATAAAATTATCAGAGACAAAGGACATCGTATATTGATCAAAGACTCAATTCACCAACAAGACTTAACAATCTTAAATACCATGTGCCATAATTATAGTACTTTACAGGAAGCATAAACTGACAGTATGAAAAGGAGCAATAGACAAATCCACAGGTATACTTAGGGACTTCCACACCCTTTATTTAGTAATTAATAAAACCACTTGACAAAAATTCAACAAGGATATAGAAAACGTAAGAAATATCATCAACTGGGGGATTCTAAATAATGTTTATAAAACACTCCACTGAACATCAGAGTAATGTACATTCTGTTCAAGACTGCATGGAACATTCACTAAAATAGATTATACAGTGAGTCATGATACAAACCAACAAATTTAAAATAATTGAAACCATACCAATATGTTCTCTAAAAATAAGGGGCTCAAATCGAAAATAAATAACACAAAGATAATGTAAAAATATTTAAACTCTTGGGTATTAAACAACACACTTATATTCATGAGTCAAGGAGAAAGTCTCAAGTGGTAATAAAATATGTATACATGAAGCAGAATGCTGGTGAAAGTACACATATCAATAGCTGTGGAAGTAAGGAAAAGCAAGGATTGAAGTGAAGTATGTAACACTAAATGCCTATATAGAAAAGAAGCAAGGTATCAACTAAGTAACCTAAGCTTCCACCTCGATAAACTAGGAAAAGAACAAAATAAGACAAAAGCAAGCAGAAGAAAAAAGATAAAGATAGAAACATAAATTGATGAAGTTAAAAACAGAAAACCTATGGAGAAAATCAATAAAACTGATAACTCATTTTCAAATGGAGCAATAAAATAATACTAATAAAGAATAAAGAAAATAAATAAATTACCAATATCAGAATGAAAAGAGGGCTATCATTCTGTAGTGGAGACACTGAAAGGATAATAAGGGAATATTACAAACAACTAGAGACAAAAATTTGACTACATAGCTGAAATTAAATAATTTTTTGAAAACCATGAACTACCACAACTCATCCAAGATAAAATAAATAATTGAATTATCATAAATTTATTAAAATAATTTAATTAGTAATTAAACCCTTGCATAAAAGAAATCTCCAATATCAGATGGTTTCATACCTTGAATCTTACCAAATATTTACAGAAATGTTAGCATCAATTCTACAAAAATTCTTTCAAGACATAAAAAAGAGAGTACACTTCTTGACCTATTTTATGAAGCCAGCATTACCCTGATACCAATAAAAGACAAATACAGTAGAAAAATAATAGTAGTAGTAATAATAATAAAAGGAAACTACTAACCTATATTCTTCATGATCATAGCTTTAAAAATCTTCAGAAAAATACGGTCGAGCCTTGAACAACACAGATTTGAACTGCACTGGTCCAGTTAAAAGTAATTTTTTTTTTATTTATTTTTTTTATTTTTTAACAATTACAGTGGGCCCTTCGTAGCGGCTTATCCGGGGAATCAACCAACCCAGAGGGAAAACAGTACGTTCACATTCCCAGCCGCAGTTTCCCAACTGAAGATTCACACTGGAATGGAAAATACCGTTTCCATCTACAGTGTGCTGAATCTGCCGATGCGAAGGACTGACTGCAGAGTCAAAAGTTATACTCAGATTTTCGACGGCTCAGGGGATCAGCACCCCACACCACCCCATGTTGTTCAAGGGTCAACTATATTAGAAAAACAATTCCAGCATTATGTAAAAAGAACATTTCCAGCATTATATTTTAAAAAACACATTGATGCTACGTGGACTTTATTCTGAGAATGCAAAGCTTGCTCAATATCCAAAAATAAATCAATATAATCCACTGTAGCAAAAGTTTAAAAAAGAAAAATTAAAATCATAAAAATTAATATAGAAAAAGCATTTGGCAAATTTCGACTCCCAGCAAACTAAATATAAAACCACAAATTTAATTTAATGAAGTATATAGCATTTTCAAAAAATTGTTTTGGAATAATTGAAATTAAGAAGAAAAACAAAAACAAAACTAAACAAAAACACCTTGAACAAAAATTGGACCTTATTCAAAAATTAAGTAAAAATGTAAATAGGTATAAATTTAAATTGTAAAACTATGAAATTTAAGAGAACATATGAGAAAATCTTTGACTTATTTTGTAGAATAAGCATTAAAGATTTATTTCCTCTCTGAAGTTTTCCTAACATAATATACTACAACTTATTCACTGTTCTAACTTACTGATTCTTATATACAAAAAATATTTGGGTTTTGTTTCCATAGAGATTCCATATTCGTTATGGCAACATCTGTTTTAGTCAGTTTGCTCTGCGTTCCATGGGTGGGACTGTTGAGTGTATATATTTATGTGAGTGTGTCTGTGTCTAAGTGTGTTATTTTGTGGGTAATGTTGAACAGAGGGAACAGAAACCAGAAAACTGTGGGAGAATAACCCCCAAAAAGATATTTTTGTGTTTTCAGTTTCAGAAATATCCATTTATGGAAAATAATATCATTATTGTCTTTTTATTGTTTTAAAGATTATGTTTTACTCTTTCTTAAATAATAGCCTTCCTAATAAGAAAGAACGTCTCTTCCAAACTTGAAAATGTCTGTAACGTAACCCTGCGCAAACACAAGGCAATCGCACCACAAGGGAGTCCAGCAATTCACCATCCAGAGAAGATCAGTAATTGTGGCACTACACTTATGGAATAACAAATGTACCTTACATTCTCAGTTATAGAAACTCAGATTTAAACTCGAACAACTAGGTGTCTTTGACAATATCACCAGATAACATTGCAAAGGTATGCTTTTTTGAGATTACATTCTATTATGTTAAAAACAAACAAACAAAACAGTTACTATTTGCCCCTGGGAGGACTAATACATTAATTAGTCCCATGGCTGGCATTTTTTGCTTCTGCATTGCTTAACAGGGAATAAAAGCAAACAATAGATAATAGATACATGGTGATGATAGATAGATAGATAGATAGATAGATAGATAGATAGACAGACAGATAAATGATATAGATAAATATATAATGAATAAAAATAGAAGTATATAATAAACTACAAATATGATATATATGTATAGTTTGTTAGTTATATATTTAAATATATTATATAAATACAAGGGGAGAGACAGAGAGAGAGAGAGTAGAGGTGAGAGAGAGAGAGAGAACTTTTATTGCTGCCACTAAGCTTTCAGCAGAATGTAGCTTTATAAGCACAACGGCAGAGAGGGAACTACTCTGAATGATTCTTAGATAGTTATTATACAGAATGACCCCCATGTCAGGTCAGTGCAAATAAGGAAAAGCTTGGCTAGTCTTAACCTAGAAAGCTATAAAATATGTCGAATGGATGCCTCTCAAGTGTGCAATAAAAATGCATCTTCACTGCCGCGAGCAATATTGTCCCTGACCTCAGAGCATTATTGAAGAGACACCCATTGAAGGCTTTAATTTCCACATAAACTGCTGATCATGATGGTTCAGACATGCCAGATGGCAGCAGGAGTGATAAATGATGTTGACGCCTCAGGAGAAATGAGCTACTAAAATTATATTATATTCAGCTGGGATTTTAAAACATGCAATATAATTAAAATTGTTATTCCATAGCAAAATGTTACACTTCTTTATTTAATAGAGTGTTAGATGAGGAGACTAATGTGTGTGTGTTTTTGTTTTGTTTTATTTTGCAGAATGTGTTATTTTCTATTCCTAGATATCATACCAGTGGAAATGTTTAGCACAAAGGGAGAGTTTATTCTGTAAACTCTCAAGCATGCTTGTCACAGACCCTGGAGTTGAGAGCAGAGGAGGGAAGATTAAGGAAATATGAGTATATTCTCAGTCTCATTTGAATGTAATAGAAGACAAATTATAGTTAAAAAAAAAAAAACTTTAATAGACCAAGACACATTTCTTTCAGAAATGCTAATTTCTCCCTGATAGAGCTATGAGATCATGATGTTGACATTAATTAAGGATCCGGTTTCTGTGGTGAAAAATTCTATCGAACAAGCAGACACCCATTTTTAAATGAATGAAATCATGTACTTTGTATGCTTACTTTTGTTTAGATGGATGCATTTATTTGAAAGTGTATAGCAGCTGGAGTTGCCATTTTATCTGAGTTCCCAAATCAGGGAATGAGTATAGACTGTTTTTTTGAGTTTTTTCTCTAAGCTCCCTCTCAAACCACTCTCCTATCTTCTTTACAAATAAAAGTGAATATATATTATCCAAATGTACATGGTGCAGCTTTGTTTCTTTTTAGGATTATGTGAGTATAGTCCAGCAAATCAATAACAGGCAGTTTGGATAACAATTTTTGCTTAGATTTATAAAAACTGTGGACCAAATGCTGGCTATATAATTTTCACAGCCTGATGCAAAAGGAAAATGCAGGTACTTTGCTCAAAAAGCAGGAAAAAAAAAAATGTGCTGTTAAAAATGTGCCATTGAAAGAAATAAAACTTTTTCCTGTCTTCTATGATCTCTCTCTGACAAGGTATTTTTAAGAATTTGCTATTAACATTGTCCCCCTTGGGCATAGGAACACTGACTGGTCAGGCAAGTGTAGACCCTCAAGGATATGATGGGCAGAGAGGGAAGGCACGTGGCTCACCAGCTGCCAGTGCTCCCCTCCTGCCAGGCTCCAAACACAGGATCTTCCTGTCCAGTGGGCCGGGAGGTCATTGCAGGCTTCTCTCTCTTTCTTCTTGTCCACCGCCCAGACCACCCCAGGGACTTGTCAAAAGCCCAGACCACTCCTCCCTGGAAGTACAAAGCAGCAGGCTTAGAGGTGAGTGAGAGGGTGGCCTCTGCCCGAGTAGCCAAAATAGGGAGGGGACGACCACTGCCCAGCGCTGCTCTGAGCCTCTGTGGGGCACCTGCATCCAAGTCTGCCCTCTCACACTTTTGCCGAGATTCCCCCATAAGGGCAGAGGGTGACCATAGTTTTGTGCAAGATCAGGTGAAGGGGCCAGCTAGGGTGGATGGTAGAAGAGGGGTGAGTGGGCATCTGAAAACCCTTCACAGAGAGGAGAAAGTGAGGCAGCCCGAGGCAAAGATCCATGCCCTAGGTTAGTGTTCTACTGTTCCATACGACTTCATTCACAAAAATACGTATAATTAAGTAAGTAAAATAAACAAAACAAAATGAAACAAATTAAAATGAAATAAAAATCAGAATTCCCAAGGTGATGATACCTGAGCAGTAAACCTCAAGCAGCAGGCCCCTCCAGCTTGAGACCCCATGTGACCGCCCTGGTCAGCGGCCCATGTAGCCCTGTGAGTGCTTCCTGAATTACAGCAGTGAAATAGCTCATGTAAATTTACCAGGTTAAAAATATTATACCATCAAACATAATTTCACAGCCCTCAAACTTCAATTTAGTAATAAGATTTTAGACTTTAAGATACAACTTTTTTATTTTCACTGTGCTCAAAAAAATTAATTTTATTACTCTTTTTAAAGAATTAACTTGAATCCATTTTGATTTCCTCTAATCCAAAATGATTTTGAATTCCATTGACTTTCGTTCTTTTCTCAATTTCTTCCCTCCTTCTATTTTCTTTAGGCTTAAAATTTTGTTCTTTTTTAAGTTCTTGATTTGTATATTCAGATCTTTGATTTTTTAAATCTTTATTCTTTTTAAGATATACATTTAAAACTAAAAAATTTACTGTGAGCATAGCTTTAGCTGCATTTTATGTTTTGATATGTTTTAATTTTAATACACTGAAAATATTTCCATTGTAATTTCTTCTTTAATCCATGTGTTATTTAGAAATATATTGATTTATTTTTCCTCAATCTGGGATATACTTGTCTTTTTAAAATTTAATTTTTGCTTAATATCACTGTGGTCTGAGAATATCCTCTACATGGTTTAATTCATTTAAAATTTGCAAGACTTCTTTTATGACTTAGCACATGGTCAATTTTCATACAAATAAGTACATGTAAGATTGCAAAGAACATGTATCCTGAAGTTATTGGGCAAAATGTTTTATATATGTCAGTTAACTCAGGAGTACTAGGAATTTTGTTCAAATGTTTTTCTTTCTCATTCTTGTTTTGCAAATTACTAAAGACTGTATGTTAAGAATCTCCCATTGTGAATGCAGACAGTTCCATTTCTTATTGTAATTTAATCAAGGTTTGTTTAGGTAGATACAAATTTAGAACTTTTATTTTACTGATGGATTGATCATACTATTATGCAACATCTTTCTTTACATCTAGAAAAGTTGTTTGACTTCAAGTTTAGTATTAGTATAGAGATAATAGGTCTTTGAGATAGTTTTGTCTTATATCTTTAATTTCAATGTTTAAGTATATTTTTTCTTTCCATTTTTGCCCATAATAAGAAACATATTTTGGCTGGTTTTTTTTAATAATTTGATCTGAAAATCATTGTCTTTAAATTATGCTATTTATCACATTTATAATAAATGTAATTAAGAACATATTTTGGTTTAGATCTACAACCTAAATACTTGATATTTATTAGTTCTCTTTTTTCCTTTAAAGTTATTTATTTTGTATCATTTATTTATTTACCTTATTTTACTTAGAGTTATTTTCTATAACATCTTTTACCTCAGTTGGCTTGTAAGTTATATATTCTTTATTCTAAGTACCCTAGAAATCAGAATAGTCATTTTTTGACTTATTGAAGCCTAATACAACTTTCTTGCAGCATTTTAACTATTTATCTCCTACTATACTTTTACTATCGAAGTTATATATTTTTAAAAGACTAACAATATTATTAATATCATATGTTTACCAACACATTTTTTTCCATTACTTTCTATTCTTTCTCACATCTCTGTTTCCATCTGGGATCATTTTCCTTTTTCACAAATAGTTGCTTTATTGTTTTCTTTAGCACGATTTTGCTGGTGACAAATTTTCTCAATTTCTGTTTGACTGAAATGCTTCATTATACTTTCAGTTTTGAGTGATATAGCAGATTATTTTTTTCTTTAGAACTTTGAAGCTATCATTCATTTTTTTCTGCCTTCTCTATATTTTTTCCCATTAAAAAAGAAGCTGCCATACCTATTGTTCTTTGTTTGTTTTTGTTTGCATTTCCTTAAGATATGCTCATCATGATGTTTCTACATATGTTTTACTTTATATTTATCCTGCTCAGGGTTCATACTGCTTCCTGATTTAGTGATTTCAAATATTTTAGTAGTTTTGACAGTTTATTGACCATTATCACTTAATATATCACTTCTGCTTTTTTTTCTGTCTTTTCTTCTCCTAGAGTTCTAGCTAAATATATTCCAGAACTTTTCATTATGTCCCATATTTCTTTTAAGCTCCCTCTCTCTTTTCTCTTTTTGATTTTGAACGTTTTATATTGTCTTATTTTCAAATCTTCTAATCCTCCATTTGTAGTATTAAATACATCTACTGAGTTTTAAATTTAACCTATTGTATATTACAGTCTGAGCATTTATAGTTCATTGTTTTTTATAGATTTTAATTCTCTGCTGAAATTCTCCATTTTGCCTGCTGTGGCTACAGCAAATAATTGCTTTAAAACTGCCATATGTAGAGACATTGTTAGCTTCTACCCATACTAGAATTGAGAATTCTAGGCTTTAAATTTATTTAAATTATTTTCTTCTTTGAGTACCTTTTCCAGGATAAATAGAGAAAATTATTTTAATTTCCATTGTTGCTATAGTAATTAAGTGCCACAAGCAAGTATCTTTCTAATGCTTTATCATCAATGAGCATGCATTTTATAACGGTATAGGTTATGATTTAAGTAATCATGATGCCCCTTCATGTAATGAATTATTAACATCCCATTTCTTTCTACAAGGAAGTAATCTTTGAGTTTATCAGCTATATTAGAAACTCAATGACAGAATCTCAATTTGAGGGACTAATTCTTGGTGCTACTCTCATTTCCAATTAGTTAAGCTTAACAGGACACAAATGGCCCACTTAAAGGTTTTAATTGAAGAGAGTTTAATAAATGACATGTTTTCGGAGGTGTGGGCAGGGTTAAGAAAACAAACGAATAATGATTAAATATCTAGGAAAAGCGACAATGAAAAACCAACAATGAAAACCCACTGGGACTGAAGAGGCCAGTGAAAGCTATAATTAATGGTGGGTGGGGGAAATAAGGAGGAAAAAAATGTCAGGGTTTGTCAGTAAGGGAAAAGGGGTAGAGAACTCAAGTGCATAAATACCCTGATCTCTTTCTTCTCTCGTTTTTAGATTTTTCAATTTCTCCCACTGGATAAACTTAACAGAGCTGGAGATCAAAGAAATCTGAGGGATATGGTCAATAGAGCTTAATGTCCTGGGATACAAAGCAGGACAAAAAAGGGGTAATCTACTTGAGCAAATGAAGGATAGACACCAGAGTCAAAAAGATAAGGTATTAGTATGTTCTTAACCATATCATAACTTATATCACTTTTAGAAAACATTAGTTCAGAAATTGCTCAACAGATATTAAGATTATTTTTCACACTTGTATTTCATTTTTGTCCTCTTGTGCATCTCTACGTTTTTCCCCACTATCGTTTATACATGCTTATTTTTATTCCATTGTAGGCACATAAGTGAAAACAACGAATTATTTCAGGTATTTCACATCTGCACCTGCTTCTGGACTATTTTCTTCCTTTATTCATGCCAGATCCTTTGAAAGTATCATTTATATTAGTGTGGTCAGTTTCTTGCTACATATTAATTTCTGAAATCTCTGAGTACAAATACCGTAGCCACTTTAGGATACTTATATTTAAATCAATTAAAATGAAATAAAACTAAGAATTTATTTCCTCAGTGACAGTAGCCATACTTCAATCCCTGAAGAACCACATGTACCTAAGGCTACCATTGTGAATACAGTCAATTTCTATTTTTACAGAAAGTTCTATTGGAGAGCTGTCCTAGAATAAAATGTCAACCCTTATATTGCACTAGTGTTCCCCCTGTTTAAATCATTAATGATTTCCATATTAATAAGTCCATGGATAATTTCTATAATTTAAATCTTTAATTTGTTAACCTTTACAGTATTTGACAAGATAAAGTGTTAACTCCTTAAAACTCTTTCTCTCCTCCCTTACCATCATACTGTTGGTTTTCCTGATACATCGCCAGATAAACCTTAGAATTATCCCAAATTCTCAGTGTTCCCTAATTGTTATTCTGAAAGGTAAAGATCTTTGTAAGTATATAATTTTAGAAGAAACAAGGATAGCCTGTTTGGTTGTAACGCCACCGTTATTTTTTTCTTGAATACCAAAAAAACTCAAAAACCATATTCCTACCTCATATGTCCTCTTTACCAATTTGTTATTCACACTGTCACTGTTATAATCTTTCCACTGGAATTCATAATGGCATACAAAATGATTACATAATATGGTGTTTCCTTATCTTTCCAATGTTAGCTCTTACCTTTTTGCCAAAGTCACTCAGCCTTTCAACTATAAAGTAATTATTAAAGTTCCTCAAACACATGCAGTTTTTCCTCTCCTTGTGTGAAACATTTTATGCAAGTGTTTACTTGATTCATACACTTTATGCACATTCATCAACTTTATGCAGTTTATCAGTTCACTTATGTTTAATTATAATCCAAATTTTAGGTTAATGTTACTGAAATATAATTTTTATAATAAAATAATCTGCTTGATTATTGGAATGGCTTATATTTATCACACATTACTTTTGTCAATAAATGTGAATTATGTGTCTGGCTTTGCTATTTGAAGGGACAAAATTAAAATAAATAATTTAAAGCACCCATATGACATAATACGGCACCTCCTGGTTGTACCCTCATTTAGGCATACAGAGCATTCAACAAGATGCATTTTATTGGGTAGCAGTGTTCGATTTCATGGTATACAAGCTAGTCCCATCTGTCACCACAAAGATATTGTTAAAATGGACCCTTCTAATATGTAGAGATGGCTAATAAATGACTTAATATTAGAGATATCATGGACATAAAATACTAATTCTATAAAGATATTTATAATAAACTGCTAGTCTTTTTTACATGATTAGACTGACAGAAATAATTGATCTTGGCAATATGAAAAATAAAACGTGCATCAGGGATTAATTTTTATTTCAAAGTTTTGCTAGTTAGTAATCATTTCTTACAGTGTTTTTTTTTTACAGATATGAACTTCTGATACAACTTATAGTAAGTTTGAAAGAGCTATTGATCACTTCTTTGCAGCTACATAAAAATCAGATTGAAGTATTTACATCAGTCTACTTAGATATTAGACAGTTTCAATTATTTAGCATTTATATAATTTTGTGAGCAATAGCACCTACTTATTAAACTTTCCCACTGAATATTTACACGATTGATCCAGTCCTCCAATCTTTCCATGTGCTTTTTCATTTACTGTAATAATCTTAATTATGTCCCGTTCTGTTTTATTCAAAATTCAGGCAAATATAATATCATGACTTAAAAATAAGTTATATTCAATTTTAATTTGGGGAGATTTTCTACAAAGAAACCATGCATCACATTTCATGAAGAAAGTTATTTTGATTGCCCAAGTCTATTTTGTGTTACTCTGCCAATTCAATACATACCAGGAATTCATTCTGGAGTACGATATAGTATTTTTCATTTTAGTTCTTATGTGTATTAAAATATTGTTTCAGCAAATCTTTTAAATCCTCTGATGTATTGTTTTAAAGTATTTATTTTGCATTTTTATAGAACATATTTAATATAAATATCTAAACTTTCTATTTATGTTACACATACACATTTCAATGTGTATATTATTTATATTTGGATTCACCACAGAAAAAATTTTAAACAAGTATATAAAATAAAATTTTAATAAAATGACCTATATGCCTACTGAAAATAAATATTTTTAATTTCTGTTATTATTCTGAACAAGCAATTCCATGGAAATATCAAAGATGTTTTAATAAACATAAATGAAAAATATGTCCACAAGAAAAAATAAATATAGTAAACTTTAAATAAATTAAATGATTCTGTTCTGCATTAAGGCAACTAGTTCTAGACTCCCCATTAGAATACCACATGAAGGTTTCTTTCTATGTACATAACATTCCCTTCAATTTCTCCCTTAAGTGTCTGAATCCCACCAGCTAAAGTTTTCTGAAAAAGAAAGGATCACTTAGTCATCTTCTCATCCTAACATCTACCACCTGGCTTAGTACAAAATGCTCTTTGATAATTTAATGCAAGAATTGTTTTTCAATTGACATAGACTATAGACATTGAAAGAATAATGTTGGAAAATCATATAGAAGAAACTTTATTTTACCTCACAGAGTAATTCTTTGGACATGTTCATGCTTGGTTTTAAATCCTCTGTTTTCTTACTAATTTTATCACAAGGGTAAGTAATACAACATTTACATACCTCATTTCCCTGACTGGTGAAATGGGGATAAAGATGACTAACTTATAGTAATATTTTGAGGATTAGATATTTTATCATTTGTAAAGTGGTTATTAGAGTGTCATGATTACATGACATTGCAAATTAGTCTAATGATGACATTTGTAATGTTAATAATATAATGTATTTAAACTGTAAGAAAAGTAGTATAAATAATACTCAAAAATACTCTAATATTAAGGAACTTTGGGTGTATGTGTATATATATATTAAGGAACTTTGGGTGTATGTGTATATATATATGTATATATATACATATATATATACACATACAATCTAAAGTATATATATATAGCATACACACACACACACACACAAATACTCTAATATTAAGGAACTTTGGGTGTATGTGTATATATATATATATATATACATAAACATAAATGAAAAATATGTCCACAAGAAAAAATAAATATAGTAAACTTTAAATAAATTAAATGATTCTGTTCTGCATTAAGGCAACTAGTTCTAGACTCCCCATTAGAATACCACATGAAGGTTTCTTCCCCATGGGTACACAACATTCCCTTCAATTTCTCCTTAAGTGTCTGGAATCCCACCAGCTAAAGTTTTCTGAAAAAGAAAGTGTATATATACACATACACACCCAAAAGTAGCATATATATATATATATATATATATATATATATATATACACACACACAGACACACAGACACAGACACAGACACACACACACACACACACACACACACACACACACACACACACACACACATTATAGGAATGGGAGCAGGTAACATTTTGGGAATACGGCTCTTATGTACCACAGCAGCCTGGGCTAAGTGTTTCACCAATAGCTATGAAACTCATAACCATTTAGTCAGTTATTATTTTTAAATTTATTTCACAGATTTGGAAATTGAGACTCAGAGAATATAAATAGATTACCTGCTCAATTTCATACAATTTGCAAATGATGGAACCAACATTTTCACCCAGGTTTGGCTGGTTTCAAAATGTTTTTATTTTCAAATTGTACTGCTGCCTCCTTATAGATTTTGACCATCCACAGGGATCTAAACACAACACTGACAGTATGTTACTGCCTTAGAAAATGTGCTGGCCCTGTGTTCTTGTGGTACTGAGATTACTTTTGATACTAGTTAAATGTTATACTTTTGGTACAATTAAGCTGATAATTGTTATTAAAGACATTGTGGTTGATAAAGATACAAGACAACTTTATTTGAAGCTTATACATAGACCTTCATAAAATAAGATCCATATAGAATAAAATGAATGTCGCTTGAGCTACTAAAACATACAAGAAAAAAATTATCACCAATATTAAAAAACTACCCATCTTTCAGTAAAAAAGACATATTTTACATAAAATCTTAGAAATAATATAGCCTTTTAGTGAGTACTACTTGAAATTGAGAATTTGAGATTTGTGGAAAAGACCACTTCTCCCCATTAATAAAATAAAATATTTGAGAAATAAGAGGTCACATTTCATACAAATGTATCAGGTATTATTTTTAAGTAGGATGAAATATACATATATTTACAATTTTACTGGAGACAAACCACTATTTAATAAATATTTAGTTTACTGCTCCTTTAGCCCATAATTGGTTTTATCTGAATCTTTTATATTAGGTCTCATTCTCCGAGAAAAAGAGACTAAAGTTTTCATCTTTTTCCACTGTGTTGTGTTTAAAGTACTTAAGTTCCCTTAGTTAGAGGTCTCTCAGAAAAATGGAACCAATTCTTCCACATAAATCCACCAACAATGGATAGAATCATATCAATTACTGAAAGTATGCAAATAAATAGACTACTTAATAATATAAATAAAATATGGAAATCATAGAGAACAGAAAAAGCTAAAAAATAAACTGTACTGCCATTTTTTTTTCCATTTTTATTATAGTTATCCAGTTTCTTATAAAGATGCCTATTTTCAGTTGGTTGCTATGGAAATATGCACTTTATAAATCATGTACAAAGGCTGTCTTCATTTCCAGTGTGTCCCACAATAATAAAGAAGATTATTAAAATGGAGTCACAAGAGTCTATAAAAGAGTCTGGTGAGAGTGAAACAACGAAGGCGTTAAACATTAAAAGCAAAATTTCAAAAGATCCCATGAAAATCTCATTAAGTATTTGTGGTAGCCTTGGGGTCATTCAATGATATTTTGGACAGCTTTCAGATTCTTCCTGAGAGATAAAATGTTGATGATTGATGATGAATTGTTCATTGATATTTGACAGCACTGACAGTTTACCTGTGTGATTTGGGATTATTTTCTTTCACAAGAGATGAGTGAGTTAGAATCTCTGTGTTAGAATCTCAAACAGTATATCCCTTAAGGGATTGAATACTTTTCACATTTTCTTTCAATTTTTACCATTTTACAGTCATACACAGTCCATATCTATTTCTTTAAACATTAAAGGAAATGATTTCTACTCTGCTTTGCAGTCAAAATTATTCTGACACCGATTGGAGAGGAATCACTCAGAGGCATTATAAAACACGTCATCACTTCAAAAGTCATTATCCCTTGTATGCCCATTTGCCTCAAGATCATGTTTTTGTTTTTCACCGTGATCACTAGGCCAGCAAGGTTTCAGAGTGCGGCTGTTAGATCCATTCTGCCAGGAGAGGCAGAAGAGCCTTTCAGAGGAGATCCTGGAGAATTAATAGCAGGGCTGTTCACTATCCAAGAGCTTTCATCAGTGGAAGCCCCTGTGCAATTAAAATTGCTTCAACTAGGACAGGCGCTCTCTCTTAATAGGCACTTTAATTGAATGGTCTGCTATGGCTCTATTTTTGATCATTTATCTGTCTACACTATGGAATAAAGGCTGCCAATATGTCTGCAGAAACCAGGAGGGTTCACCAAAACATACATTAGGATCCCACAGGCAATTCAGGGATAAGGAGATCTTACAAAACCTAGAACTGACTGTTATTTAAATTGAAGACATTTGGCATATCAGTGATGATATAATCGGTAGATGGAAAATCTTTTTTGGGGAAAATGGTAGGTACTTAGTTTCTTATTTTTAATACATACATTTAAAAATTCATATTTTCCAGGATATTGGAATTTTATGTGCTTCACCTACAGATTATATTTAGGCAAGCACTTTTGTATTCTTATATATGTGTTATGAATAAAATATAGATCGGTAAATTAGTATGGTTATTTAATTCTTCCTTATAATTGAGGAAGAGTGAGTTATAGATAGAGGACTAATTGTATCTGAGAGAGTTCATCTTTTCACAAATTGATTTTATATAAGTGGGTTTATTTTTAATGGTGGTACAAAGGTCAATTGCTATTATCTATTTGTTGAGATAAAAATATGTTGCAATGTGTGAAATTTCCTTCTGTATACGTATTCTCTTGGCTACTAAATGTGGATAGGCATTTGAGGCTTTTTTTTTTTGATGGGTTAAAATTGACTCAAAACTTTCCTGGAGAAGATCTCAAAAAATCAATATCAAGTACAAATCATAGGAGATTGCCCATTTGTACACTATTATTATACAACTATATTGTATTGTCCAATGCATCGTTGTCCATTTTCCTTTGTTCTCTTCTTTATATTCAATAAAAAAACAAACATTTTTTTTTTAACAAATTGTAGGCAATTCATTATATCAGTAGAATAAATTGCTTGTACTGAGAATTGCATTCAGGCAAATTGTTTTATTTCATTATAAGAACTGATTTCTGGTGATCAAATCCTACCCCTTTTGTTAATCAATATTACAGACTTCTAGCCTTCTGAATTTATTAAATAGAATATTTAAAAGTGATTTTTAAATTGTACAAATGGTTGCATATATAATTGTGTGCTCCATTATTGATGAGGCATACATTCTGTAGGTTGATGATTCTAAGGTAACTGTAATTGTATTGTTGCTGTTTATATTATCTTAGATGAACTATCAGGTTACCAGGTGAAGTTTGATATATGTTCAGTTTTTTTTTGAATAGTGTTCACCAATAGTAGAATTTTTAGATGATCAGAAAGTATTCTGATGCTACCGTCTACGTTCCTGACCACATCTAGGTTTATACTATAAGTTTTCTACTCTGGTGACTGGTCAGGAATGTGTATCACGCAGAAGTTTTAGAGGCTTGATTATTCTCTCATATACACTGAACACTTTGGTAGATGTCAGAAAAAAAATTTGCTAAGGATCCAATAATTTCTCAGTTGATGACTAGATCATCATTGCCAGGATGATCTCTACTCTATAATGCTAAAATATTAAATCACGATAAACTAAATAACTCGTAACACCATTCTAAACTTTGTAATAGTCAAACTAATTTTTCTTATGTTTTCTGTTTTCTTCTCTTAGTCTACCTTAATGCTTTCCCTTGATTTAATTAATTCACTTGCATGTGATTCTAACATGAAATTTATATTTTATTATTAAGAGAAAAATCCTTTTCTTTTTTGCTCCGTATGGAGAAATGTGAGTCTTGGGTCCTATAGTCAGCTTTCATTCTAACTTGATGAATCTTTTTGAGAGGCTTATTTTATCTCTGTGAACTTCCCTTCTTCTTTCATTAAAACTATACTAACAGCATATTTTAATCCCAAAACTCTTAAAAATTCATTATTTACGAAGTGCTTTGAGGTATCTGGGAGAAAGATTTATTATTTGTAGTGCTGTTGAAAACAATATATACTGTATTATTTAGTACATATTGAGCTGTCAGCTTTTTATGTATTATAGAAAACATATCAAAGTGCACATTATCTTGGGAAGACTGGTGTGGTTTTCGGAAGTGCTGGATTAGCAGGCAAGGGAGTAGTAGTGATTTAGGAAAGTTCACGCCACTTTGAAAATGTCTGATCATTCTTTTTTTTTTTTCCTTTAAGGAGTTTATTATACATCAAGATGACACATTTCAGTGATAATTTATAATGCCCAATTGAAATTCTGTAGGTACTAAAAGTATGATAAAAAAAAGAATTAAATTGACTTCTTGCTCTATCAATTAAAAGTTATTCACGAGCTCTTCTACTAGTTTATCAGGTTTTCATAATATTAAATTTCATATCTATGTGATATCTGCACTCAAATCATCAACTGTATTTTTCATTTAATTTATGGGTAGTATAACTTCTTCTGATATGTCTAATGAACCTCAGGGTTGCTATGAAAAATCTGATGATAATCTACTTTTCCCTTATAGTCACATGCTCTTTTTTCTGAGGTGCTCTCAAATAGTACTTCTTTTAATATTTTTAAAGGTTCAGAAATTTTCTTAGAATATGTTTTGATGTTGATCATTCAGAGTCAATATTCTCAGGCACATAGTCTTTTCTCAAAATGTTGTTTAATTTTCTTTCAAATTTATCTTCTGGATTTTGTAAAAATTATAGCTTTTTAATATGTATTTTATTTTCTTGCTTTAATTTCTTCTGAGATTATTATTATCTGTATATTTCCCTTGTCTAGTTTCAATATCTTGTTGATTTTTCTTTTAAATATTTTTATCTTTCATTGGTTTTTATGGTTGTTTTAAATATTTTTTTCTTTCTCTTTGTCTTAAGGCATTATTTTCTTGTTGCTAATATTTTTGCATTCTTTCAACTTTAGTATTCATTTCTGAAAAAAATTATTATTTCTAATTCTTCTTGAGTTCTGTGACCTCAATTGTCTGTCGATCTAGTTGATTTATGTTGCTCTTTTATGTTTTATAGTACTTTATTAATGTCCTTTAGTTCATTTTAATGTAGATGATTATAGTTTTAATCTATTTTGTGGGCATTGCTTCCTGGTATTATCTCTTTGTCTGTAGAGATATTATTCTGTTCTTTATTCTCTTTATTCTGATAATACTTTGCACTGGACTTGATAACTTCTACTTTTCTTTTTCTCACTTTTAGATGAAATTGGTTGTCCAAGCTTTCTCAGAGGTTCTGCTTCTGATGTCTTTGTACAGTGTCCAGCAATATGGTGACTTGTTTTCTGTGAAATATTGAATCTTTTTTCTTCTAAAGCTTTGGTCTGGATCTTCTTTTTTGTTCATCTCTGTTTTCTTATCTTGTTCAATTTTGATTTCACTTTCAGCAGTTATTCCTCAGAGTGGGGCTTCCTCCCAGGAGGGAGTCTTTCAGGTCAGTTCTGAGAGTGGGCTGGCATCGGTGTGTTCCGTCTGCTCCAAGTCGTCTTAACTAGAAGTACTTCTACTGCCTGCCTGATGGAGAAGGCCAACTTCCAAGGTTATTTTTATTTTTTTACTTTCTGTAATTTTTTCTGGCTAGATATTTATTTTCCTTAAGTGACTTCTACAGAGATGGTTCATGGATGACACAGTATTTAATTTTGTGCATGTTCCAATGTCTTTCTATTGTTTTCCAGTGTGAATATTAATTGTGCCCATATTTGATTACTGGATCATAATCTTTTTCTTTCAAGGCCTACATGTTTTATTTCCCTATCTGTTATGATCCTGTGATCAGATTAAAAAAGAAAAAGGATACTCATCTAATTATCTTTCCTTATGAAATACCCTTTTTGCCACCATAAAACTTGTATGATACTTTTATGAAAACAGCTCAAAATTTTACAGAGCTATGTCTAGCTCTACTTTTTCAATTTTGTCTAATCTTTATTTTCCCTACTCTTTGCCTCATCTTCAGTTTTCCCCGAAAATAAAATCTTTGTTAATCCCACAGTTTAAAAAATGATTTTTCTAATTTATTTTTTCCTTCCTTCTTGCACATTTATTACTCAAATGGATAATCTGAACTAGTATATGTATTTTATATTTTTAACTGTGATATGTGTTTTTGTATATATGTTATACTTTCATAAAGTAAATCTTTCATCAAATTGATTAGTGGTATCCAAAGTGGAGGGCATGTACCCCAGAAGTTGTGCAGGACAATTCTTGGGATGAGAAGAGATTGTTCTGAATTTCAGACAGTCACGGATCCCATGTGGGATGCTAAGTGGTAGTTCTACAGTGGGGAGGACTGAACGGTGGCACCCTCAATTTCTTGCACACTTTCAGTGTAATGCAACCTATCTCAGGGTATATTTGTACAATTTCAGTTTCTCTTATTTCTCTTGATTTCCAATCTGATTGATATTCTTCTCCATAAAGCTCTAACCACAGTAAACATTGTCATTTTAGCTCTCTGTGACTAAACTGTGCTTTAGAATGAGTAAGCGGTTAATGGTAAAGCTACCCCAGGAAGGTGAAGACAAAATGGCAGCATTATCCTCCGTGAACCAGAAATGATCCAAGTAGGATTTCTGACACCTACTTGCAAGTAGTGCCATGACTATTAGTCATTAAATTGACTTTATATTAGCCTGAAAAATATACATCAATTTGTCAAAAATCACAAATGGAAATCAGAAAATAAACATATGACTATTTCAGAAGGCAGATTCTGTTCTATATTTAATTCCCTATATGCTCATTACATTAATTAAGCTTTTGACAATAGAGTAAAAAAAATAACAATTTTTAAAGAGGGAAGAACTTAAACTTAATAAAATGAAGGTTAAAGTAAGAGAATCAATATTTATTATTGTCTTTATGCATTATTGTCTTTGAAAAGTTTTCTTCAACATAATTAAACAAAAAACCTTTTAAGCCACCACTGGTATCCCAGTGTCTATTGCTGGCAATCAGGTAACATGAAAATGTTCAGCTTGTGGTGCTTTGCACTATTCCCCTGTAAACAAGTCTCCTTGAGAAAGAGGCTGTTTTTCACATGTAGGAAAGGAATGTATTTGTAGTTTGGACCATCTAATTTTTGCTAAGATTCATTTAGTCTTGGGGATTTTTATAAAGGTCTAATTTATACATGAGAGTTTCCACCCACAGAACTGATGAGTTGAAAATGAAAAGCAAGATTCAAAGACAAAAGTTTAGTATAGTAAGTACTTTGGATCCATCATAGTAGACAAGAGAGAAAGTAATACAAAATGTAAAAGAGGTAGATGATATGCACTTATGAGACTTAATATAATATGTAAATTTTAGGAAGATAAAATTGATGTATTTATCAAAATAAATTCCATGTTACATTAGACTTTGGTCAATATCTAAAACCAAAAGAAAATGTTCTTATCCTCAGACCATCCCAAATATTTGGGTGGAGGATAAACTGTGAAAAAAGAGACGACAACATCACCACGCATTTGCCTGAGATAGCTTTTCTAAAATCAGTTACTTTTTTCCTGAGAGACTGTCTTTGCCAACTCCAAATGACCCCATGATTTTTTGTCACAGGGAGCAAATGTCCAGAAGCTGCTACCCAAATGTCCACAGAGTGCCTCCAAAGAAACTTGTCACTTTACTTTGGTGTCCCCAAAAGAGATACACACCACCACCAAGTCCCACCTTGGCTGATAAAACCAGTAGTCCATTACATGCCTCAGAAATTAGTTTATACATTCTATGAACTCAAGACAGGTACCTGTAAGTACCTTCCTATTATGTGAATATAATGTGAATATAATTTGAAAGATAACTATGGTTATCTATGTGAATATAATTTGAAAGATAACTATGGTTATAAAAACAGAAGAGGGCAAAGAATTTGTGGAAGGGGAGGTTGTTAATTCCAGTGTTCTAGCCTTAACAGAAAAGGTGGGTGTAAGAAACCGATTTAAAAGACTGCACTTAGCAGATGCTGATTATGATGCCATTTTCAGCATAGGGTGAAGCCTGGAAGTGTAAAGAGTGGGAGAGGAAGACAAAGCTGTTTGTCAGGATAGACACCTGATTGCATTCCAGGTCTGTGTGTGGGATGAACTTGGCCTAGTAATATAGGCAGTTCAAAGCCTGCATTTTAATGCAAATTTAGAAACTGGGGTTGTAATTTTTTAAAGATATTTTCAAATCAAAAGGGGGATTTTAAAATGGGTTGACATGATTAAGGCCCTGGAACAGTAAAAATATTTCAGTAGTAGAGTGCCGAAAGTGCTGAAAGAAGGACCAGAGACAGTTTGCTGAGCCAAACAATGACATTCTGAGAGAGAATAAAATGAAATCATAATTCACTTTTGGAATCTCACTGCAAAGGATGTTAGCAAAAACCTGAGAGGGCTGTTCAGGAAAAAAGGAAACCTAAATCATTTTCAAGACTGGAAAAACTTTTTAATAAAATAAAAGAAGTGAAATTATAGTAAAAGTGTAGATATTAAATGGAAAGTTTTCAGAAGACAGTTTATAACTGATAGTATGTTTAGAAAAAAAACTTTAAAGATTTGTTAAAGTATGCAAAATTATTCATAATTATAATAAAAGTGAATGGTCATTGAATGCTCATTTTATATGAATAATGCACTAAGAACTTTAAATATTTTAATTAATTCATTATTTCATTACAATCTATTAGATATTGTTTATCCCATTTTGAAATTGAGGAAACAAAGACAGAGAAATGCAAAGTAATTTTCCCACAAATGCACAGCTAAAATTAGCAAAGCTGAGCTTCGAATACTGAAGACTGGCTTGTATCTCTGCATTAATCCTTCTAAAATAATTGACTCTATCCATAAAATGTAGGTACTTAGCATAGGACTATTTTTCATAAATACATACAGTTTCAAAGAGGCTTATGATGTGACAGCTTTGCTAGACACTTAAATATATTATTTCATCTAATTTTACACCTACTCAACAAATCAAGTTATTATCTCCGTTTCTAATGTCAGAAACTTAAACATGCACCAAACTTTAGGGAACAGAAAACCTGGTCACTGACATTCTAAAAAACAGGAAGCTTAGTAGAGAGGCTGGTATGTTATAAATAAACTCAAATGCATGTATAAATACAAAGTGTGATAAACGTTATGACAGAAAAGTCAAAATATAGAGGTATGAAGTAATAGAAAAAATATAGTTAGGATTACAGATTCAGAAAAATTTTCTCCGGGAAAATGACATTTTTGTTGAGATTTGAAAGATGAGTAAGAAAGAGATAGCTAAGAGGTAAAGAAAGGAGAAAATAGTTTGTTGATGTGGCTAGGATTCATAAGTATTTAGAGAAAGATGACTAGTTCAGTGAGAATTAAATAATTAGAACCTGGCTTGAGAACTTAAGGGATTTGGATTTAATTATAAACATAATTGTAAGCAAAGAAAAGTGTTGCAAATCTGATTCGTAAATTGTTAAATGTAATCTTCCCACCAGAAGAGGAGACTTTGGCAGTAGTGCTTAAACATGAAAGAAGGGTTTGCTAGGTTAGGGGAAGTTGGGTAAGATAGAAATTAGTAAATTTGGAGGCAAGGAGGACATATGGTTGATTGTGCGCAGGCTGTAATAAAGAATCAGAATGAGCCTCACGGTCTGGTTCTTACAATCATACTGAATTTTAATTTTGGACATTCATTGAACATATAAACCTGAGGTTCACAGAAGAGGCAGGAGTCAAATATAGACTTTGGGGATTTTTGGCATAGGAATTAAAAACCTAGGAAAGAATAATGCCATTTACATAGAGAAAGTAGAATGAGAAATAAAGAAAGATCTGGTTTGGGCCCTGACATACACTAAAAGTTAGATGTTGATTGATAAGAAAAAAAAAGTAAACAAGACTAGAAAGGGGGAAAAAAAAAAACTGCAGAAAAAATATAAGGAGAAGGTGGTACCACAGGAGTAAAAGAAATATAGTTTTATGGTTGGAGGCAAGAGTTAACATCTCTAATGATTCAGGTAGAACAAATGTTAATTAACTTTATTTCACTTCTTAGATAGTGAGTCATAAACACAGACAAATTAAAATATAGAGCCATTCACAGATTAAACCGAAAGACAACAGTTTTCATCACAATTTTTTATTGATCTAAAGTGAATTAAGTATATAAGTGGTGATGAATTTAAAATATAATGCTAATTTGCTAAATTTTAGAGCTTAAAATAACATTATGTTGAATTATTTTTGAACACACATGAGTGAAAAATAACAAAACTAAAACAAAACCAAGTTATCTAAATATGTGGAAAATATAAAATAATTATTTGCTTCATTAAAATGATGAAGTATATACTTGTAATGGATAATGAAATTCCTGGGAAAAGGTTTAAGAATGAAGGAAAGGAAGGGTAATGAGGTCTTAGAATAAACACCTCAATGTTAGAATACTTTTTGAAATTGTCTTCTTCCTAAACTGCTCCCAACACTGAATGAGAACTGAACATTGCTATCTATAGACAAGGTAAAGAAGAGGTTTCTCTCTTGCAAAAAAGGATGCCAATTAAATCATCAGGTCTCCCACGATATCTTTCTTCAAAATATATATTTGGGGGGGATACTTTGTTTTTGTCTGGTCTCCTCAATTATTTTTATTTTCCAGCTACTTCATTAATCCTACATAAACATGTATTAGAACAGTTATAGATTAAAAATAGTCTTCCGTTAAAATCTTAGTAAGTAGAATTCATCATACTATTATGATCATCGATGATACTTTATCAATGTCTTTTGACTTTTTCATATTATTTTAGTTACTTGTACCATATATTTAAAACAAAGATATATTTTATTTCCGATTTTAATTTTTTGTTTACAAGCTGTCTTTTTATTCTTTTGCTCACCCTTAAAATTTGATAGCCAATTTATGAAAAGTTTCACAGAGAAAAAATTGATTTCTGTACAGTTATTTTGTGTCGATAAAATGTATGTATACTGTAGCAGCTCTAATTTTGATAACATTATATTTTATTTTATTATTAGTTTCAAGTATACAGTATATTAGTTAGACATTTATATAGTTTATGAAACAATCCCCCTAATTAGTCTATCACCCATCTGGCTCTACACATTAGCCATTTATAGAATCTCTGATTTTAACCATTTTAATCATTTCGTATACATGACCATCTCAGAAAAAAAATATTAAAATAAAAAAATAACTTTCAACCTTATTTTAATTTGTGAAGTCTAATAGGAATGGTTATTCTTTTTGTTCATATTTATTTTTATATTATATAAAACTCATCAATGGAAACATTTACTTTTCACTCAATTTTTGTTTGAGACATAGTTCTTAATTTTAAGGCAGTGCATCCTAACCCAAAGTTTCAAAAACTATCACTGCAGATTAGCTTTGCCTCGAAAGCACCATGGTGAGAGTTAACAGAACACTGAGGTTTCAAGGTAAACTCAAACAAAAAGCTGATTGAGGGAGAGGAGAACAGAAGGTGGGCTTACGAAATGTTTCAAAGGCTTAGAGCTCCCTTTGGGGCAATGAGATGTAGTCATAGGCAAACAATTAGACACCAGTTCTGTTCAAAGAGAAGCAAGGTGTTATCTATAGGCCACAGAGCTACAGATAACAAGGTCCCTGCAGAAATGGCTGAGGTAAAACACCACAGTCATATAATAGCACTTTCAAATACACACACATCCTTTCAGAAAATAACACAATTAGCCTAGCATCATCAGCCAACAGGTTCAAAAAACACTTAAAAATGTAAGTTTTGAAGCAAAGATTAAAATCTTATCTACTTTCTAATGATTTATATTTAATCAGTGAGGAATGTAGACTACATGTTTACTAATTATTTTTTATTGCCTAAGCTCCATATAAAACGACTCAGTTTATATTCTTAGATTACATTTGTAATGAATTAAAAATAAATCATACTTACAGACTTCAAACTGTCTGCCCTCAATTCATTGAAATTTCTATTTTTTGAGGCCATAATTTTACTTTAAAAACATGTGCATTCTTTGGCTACATATAATATTTTGAAATGTAAATATATGTAAAAAGTTACCTTTGAAAAATGAATTGACCAACATGTAATATAACATTAATAGAACACAATGCAAATTCTGGATTAATGTGGCCTAAATAAAGGATGGTAGAAACAAGCTCTAGATAGAGAGCCTGTCACGTGGATCCTAAAATTCCATCAAACTTCTCTCGGAGAGCAAATAACAAACTGTTCTTTCAGTAGAATTCTATTTATCATTCAAAGTAACCTCAATAACCATTTATTTAGCTTCCCTTCATATAACAACTATGATAGTGATAGTTATTCAAAATTCAATTTTCAGAATGTATATTCTTATTACTACTAACAGCTGAATTTTATTATCCAGTTCCAAGTGCTTCTAAACATTTGATCATACATTTCACAAAATTCAAGTAGAAATTTTAATTATATTAAATGACATATTCAGTACTATAAAATCTTTCTGATGTATATAAAACAAAAACAAAATCAAATTTTGAAATATTTAAATAATTTTGTTAGCAGGTTAAATAATATAAAGGACTGCAATCTCTAATTCCCATCATTATATATGTCTGGTTAGAAGTAAATCAGGACAGCTTTAATGAATATAATTCTACAGTCATTTATACATATTTCTAAATATAGTGACTCCTAAAAGCAATATTGAAACATAGTTTTTAATCCTCGGTCTAACCTAACCCTAGTATGTGTCCCAGTTAACAACTGGTATGTCACGCTTGATGTTTATCAACTGAACTTGGCTGCCAGGACATTCACACTCTTGTTTTCACTCTTATTTAAATAGTTACTCTTTTTTCTGTTTTCTTTACTTGCTCTTAAGCTTTTTCCCTTTTATTTTTAAGACTTATGAATAGGAATTGATGGCACCTTATTTTTTTTTTCCCAGATAATATTTAATCTTTATAAATAATTATGAAAGAGAACACCAAAACAGTGTTAAGCTTTCCTCTTTGTATGTGGAAGGGAATGGACCCCATAAAAAATAGTGATACATTTTTCTATGAAAGTAAACTTTTATATAGAACAGAAAAATTAGACTCATAAGACTATTTGAGCTTGAAAAACAAATAGTTCTTTTTAGTAATTCAGTGGCTACTATTCTCCATTCTCTGAAATACATCTGTAGTAACTAGAGTCTGGGAGACACTAATTTTAAATTGAGCAATTCTTATTCTCAACTCCTGGAGCTTAAATATTTTATGAATGTATATTGTGAGTACAAAGTGAAAGAAAATGTCCTGAAATGTTCCTATTATAAGAAATATAGAAGAGGAATCATGAAACAACATGCAGAATGGTGAGATTTGGCAGTGACTCTAGTGCTACACTGAACGTTACAGTACCTTGTATAACATATGAAAAATAGAAACCATGACAATTAATTTTAAGGAATGCTCAGTACATACCAGCCCTGTTTCAGTGTTTTTAGTGTATCACTCATTTAGTCCTCACATTAATTCTAAGAAGTAGGTATTAACAAGATCACATATAGATGAGGAAAGTGAGGCAGTGAAAGATTAAAAAAACTGGTAAAATATTTGCTAGTAAGTGAATTAGTCAAACAGATAGTAAGTGGTTTGTTCAGTCCTTTAACACATGATGACTGAATTTTGTTAGTAATATTAGGAAATTTTAAACACTATTTAAAGTATTGAGTAAAGATTATCCCTAAGAGAATATGCATCTTTAGCTAATTCAGTTCCTGGTGACTAGTAATTTTATTTGGTTTAAAGCAAATATGTGACCAAATGTTTCACTTTAAAATTCTGTATTACATGTAGCACAAGGTTCTTTTTGTTTAAATCTTAAAAAAATTAATGCTATTGTTTTTCTGGATCCTTCCTAGTCAATATAAATCTGACCACCAGAGCATAATATCTGGACTATTTCTGTCTAAATTTGCCTCAGAGCTCACATCAAAATTTTTGGAAACTCTCTTAATAATCAGTTTTTTTATCATCATGTTCTCTGTGGGTGTGTCTCATTTAAATGTCTCTTTTTCTAAAAAAATCAGATATCTTATGTAAGTCTAGTATATTAGACATGTCTTTCATCATGTCTATAAATTTCCTCTCTTACTATTTAATATGTGATTAAAGTTCAAGTCTCCAAAGTTAAACCAAATGAGCATTGCAAGGGATCCTAATTATTTCTGGGACAGCACAAAAGTAATAGACATACCGGAATGGTAAATGACAGCATTCATATCACTTTGCAAACCACTGGCTGCAGCCTATCCCCGTCCAGAGAGATTTAAATGTGACGAGGACAGCATTGTAATAAAATAATCATGAGCCAGGTAAAGCATAATTCACCTGCATATGCACCTGTATGTGTCTCTATGTAACACGATGATCTCAGTCCATACACTTCTTAGGAGCATAGACCAAACTTCCTCCTCTCCTTTCTTTAGATCAAAAAAGTCTATCAGGTATGATAGGGGAAATGCTTTTCAGTTATTTTAACTGCATTCCTGGTATGAGATTAATTCAGAAAAAAATAAGGAAGAACGTGTATATACCATAATCCAAGCAAAGATTAGCCAGCACAAAGAGAAAGAGTTCAGAACCAGGCCATGATATTGTTGAAATGCATGGACTGGAGAAGTGGGCTAAACTGAATAAGATGATATTTCACAAGGATAAAAGTAAACTCCTGTATCTACTCAACACCCAAATAAATGTAGGGAGAAAACTAAGAAGCAGAACATAAAAAAAAAAAAAAAGAATCTCAAAGATTTAGTCTATAGTAAGCTCAATGCTCAATATGACAATAATTTGATATGGTTGCCACAGTTAGTGTGAGAGCAGACACTATTTAGAAATAAGCATGTTTAAAAGTAAACCCTCTCTCAAAGCTCCTGTTTCTGTATTTTCTATCTTGACTAATAAAATAAGTACAGCTGGCCCTTGAACAACATGGGTTTGAACTGTGCTGGTCCACTTATGCGTATTTTTTCAATAAATACATAAAGTACTGTAAATGTATTTTCCTTATGATTTTCTTAGTAACATTTTTTCTCTAGCTTACTTTATTATAAGAACACAGTATATAATAAATATAACATAAAGAACAGATATTCCTCAACTGTTTATGTTATCGATAAGGCTTCCAGTCCACAGTAGCCTATAGGTAGTTAAGTTTTGGGGGATTCGAAAGTTATACATAGATTTTCAACTGCACAGGGGAATCAGTGCCTCTAACCTCTGTGTTGTTCAAGGGTCAATAGTATTTATCTTCTTAAAAAATAAAAATTCCAAGATCATCTCTCAGACATAAATCTTTATGAGTCTAACAATTACACTAATACTTTCTAATACTGAGTGTACTCCTAACTCACCTCTGGAGCTTTATAAAAGTACAAACATTTAAACTTGGAGCACTGACGTTTTTTGGGGTCTGACATTTTTATAATTTGGGGTAAAATCATATTTATATTCCTTAAGAAAAATAATACAACAATATAAACCCAAACTAAACTAAAATTTACCTTAGTCCAATCCACAGGTAAAAGTAGCCAAAACAAAAGCAGTAAAGGAGATTTTTATAACTGTTTTTGAAAAAAAAATTGAAAATTACAATTGAAAATTAAATTATTCACATAATTCCTTATATTATCTGATGTGTGATGGTTGCTTCTTTTGATAAACAGCATTAATCAGGAGCTTTCATTTAAGACTACATAGGAGTAGCAATGTACTTACAATGAATATATTTGTTATGTCAACCAAATAATAATAATCATAGTAAAAATTAATAATAATCATTGGTAGAATGGTTATTAGAGACTATCCTAAGCCCATGTCATGTTCTAATTTATGCCTCACAAGAACCATATCTATTATTACTAACCTCGTGTGAGAAAAGTGAGGCACATGGAGGTTAAAACCTTGTCTAAAGTAAATGGCGGACCCATGATTTGGCCCAGACGACCTTGCATCACAGGCCTTTATGCCTCTGTATCTCAAATTACATCTCACAACTGTATAGCAAGATGAACTTTGTATTATCAATATTGAAGATTTTAGTCTCGTACCTTGTTGGTTATGTTCATTATCTCTTTTGTAAGATGCAGGCTAATTTAATGATTTGCATTATTGATATCTAGATAGTTTTCATTTTTTGACTCTCATTACAGCCAATCTTTCATCATTGGAAGACATGTTTGCCTATTCACTAATTTAGAATTTGAATTCTCTTCAAAAGGTGAATGTTGTTAGATGGCTGTAGATTTATCATTTCCAGCTTCACACATCTTTAAGTGCACTATCAGCCTAGTAGCTTAGCCAAATATATATACTTATGTGTGTGTGTGTATGTTAATGTGTGCATGCACAGATATGTATGCATGCACGTGTGTTTCTGTGTGTCTAAGTATATATATACATACATAGACATAGACATATATACATTTATACACACTCACTGTTTTGTGTTTTAGTTTGTCATCTATAGAGCAGAATGCATGGGGCTTAAATTTTTGGAGGGAGATCTCAAAGCATTTCGATGACCTAAAAAGTAACAAGAATCTGGTAGACACTCAAAAATGATGGATAATGATAACAATGAAGACTCTTGGGGCATAATCTATGATTTGTGTTTACCCTACAATTACCTCGAGAAATTGTGTACAAGTTGCAAAAAACTATGTAAGTTTTGTGTGCATTATTTTTACTCTTCCCCAACATCCTTCAGTACTGTAGATCTTTACAAAAAACACTGAATTATATATTAACATTGAATTATTGAGAACGAACTTACAAGTTGACCTAAAACAATTTTGAATAATTGTGCTCAATTTAGAGTAATGTAAGATGCTACATGAAAATTCTAATTCCTTATTTTTCATAGCAGTAAATCCTTAGGCAAGGGTTTAGACAAACTGTTGAAGAGGTTGTTTCAAATAGTGGTTATGTATGTATTTGTAGAGAACACTTCACATGTTTCACTTATATATAATTTAGATAAATACAACAAAATAAATTATATTTCTACTTAAAGAAAAAAGTTTGAATAAAATCTATAAATACACAGATATAAATGTATACATATATAATTTTATATATTGTATTATTAAAACATATGTAAGAATATATATATATATACACACACACACACACAATACACACACACACACACATACATACATATACATATCGTTTATTAGCTATGTATCTTTGGGCAAGTCACAGAACTTAACCTCTCTGGGTCTCAGTTTCCTCATTCAAAAAACTTGGTATCATAATAGTACCCGAATCAAAAGATTAATAAGAGAACCAATTAAGATAATATTTTTAAAGCACTTAGGCTACTTTATAGAAATCAAACCTTCATTAAACGTTAACTAGTATTAATGGTATTTATGCTGGAGTGGAGAAAGAGAGAGACCCAGAGAGAGAGAGGAAGAGTACACCAGCATATTATGTGTGGTATACGCATATATATATTCCTTGTGTATTTATAAAGCTACAAAGCTATAAAGTTCAAAATGTCTATAAAGTTACAGATCTAATAAATGATAGAGCCATTTCAATTGGCTTCAGAGCACACTACTATATATAATGCCATTTTAAGAAAAGACCAAATTCTGAAACTTGGTTTTCATCCTTTATCTTACTTTTAATTCACTATATGGACATGCTGAATGTGAAATTACTAACATCTAGAAATAATATTTTACTCAAAATTATATTTTACTCAAAAATTCATATTTTAAAAAGGGTGCCTGAAAATACATATGTATCTTAAAACATTATATTTATTCTGTTGGAAATCTACATCCAATGTGTCACCTAGACTAAAAACTGTAAAAATTGTAATGGAGGTATAGACAGCATTGGAAAAATACTATATATAATGTGTAGTACATACACACACACACACACAATTTCCTTACCATCGTTAAAACTCTTACACATAAACATAACAGATTTTGAGTTTTGAAGTCCCCTTCCATTACAAAAGAGGCATTAGTGAAGTAGCTAGTAGTCAAATAACCAAATAAAGTATGCACACCTTAGGTATCTTTTTGTTGTTGATAATAGAAAATTATATATTTGGGGAAAAAACATGAGAGAGGAAAGAAAAGATCACAAAAATGACCATTATTTGTGTTTCTTAATATTATAGTTTAAAAACATATTAAAATATTAACCTTTAAAAATGGCCAAATTAAAATTACCATTTACTGTAATGATATATTTATACTATTTTTGAAGCAAAATTTGCCATGAGCAGTTTGTCATGGGATTCAATATGCTCCCTTAAACTAAATTATGGCTTATTATTTTTCAGTCTACAAATGTAAAATAAGTAGTTATTTTGAATATATCTATATTATAATATTTTTGTTAAAACTGTGAAATGGTCCAGGAATAGCTTGGCTGCCAGAGTGTTAATACCTTTGCTATTTATGCCAATTCCAGTAATGGCAATGAATGCTAAAGGCATTTAAGAATTAAAAGCTAGTTTAATTCATTGCTTTTATGGAATGTTGATTTATTTGTAGTTTATAAAAACATTTTATCTCATCTTTGCCCTTGTTAAATTTAAAAATATATGATGAATAATTGCAACCAAATGTCCTTCAGTAGGAGAGAGGATAAACAGTACAAACATACAATAAAATAGTATTCAGAAATAAGCAGAAAATCCATTGACGATTCATCCAACGACATGGATAGATCTTAAATGTATTTTGTTAAGTAAAAGACTGGAGACCCAAAAGGCTAATATTGTATCATTCCATTCATATGATGAAATGGAAGGGAAAACTATAATGACAGAAACATATCAGTAGTTAACCAAGGGTCTGGAAAAGGGGGAATGGTTGAGTACAAGGGCATACACAGTGGAAATTTTAGTGTGCTAGAACTGTCTACAATAGTAACAGGGATAGTGAACGCATGACTCTATGCATTTGTTAAATCAATAAAACTATACATCACACATGTATTAATGTACAAACACCAAAAAGTCAACCAAGAATTCAGGGATCTATAGATGAAATGCAGACTGTAAGGAATGATTCTGACTATTATAAATTATGATATAACTGCACTGAAAAGATAGGAAAATAAAGAAGCTGGCTCTTAAGCAACTTCGAAAAATGGTATTTTGACTGGAAATTGTAGGGGTAAAGACAAAAGTAATTGTACATAAACACTGTACTCTAGTCGGCAAATTTTTTCTCATGGGATACAGGTTAACAATTTTGAATCTGCTTTACAGGTACTGGCATTGAACAAGTAAGTGGAGAGTGAATAGTGGTAGTCAGGTTTCTTTCTATAGGGGTAGAAAGTTACAGATAGGCAAAATGGAAGGCTAGAACAAACCCTGTGGTACTAGATCAGAGCCAAAGACATCAGTATGAACTCACAGATATACTACACACTACAGTTAACAAGACAGGTACAGAAAATTATGGATGCGTGAATGTATATGGATCAGCTCAAGGTCTGCTGAGAGGGCTGATAAGTAGTGACACATAGTAACAGCAGGTACTGCCAGTGTCCAGATTTTGATTTCTAAATACCATCTAGGTTCAAAAAAAAAAAACAAAACTCCTCTGAGAAATGGCTTAATCTAAGGCTGATACAAAATGAGCTAGGAGCATCTTATAGTACTGGAACATAAGGATATGTTCAAACATACCAAGAGGCATGAGAGCCAAAGAAAAGGAATTCCCAATAGCCAAAGCTGAAAAGAAAACTGAGCAACAAAACAATAACATAATATTGGATTATAATTCAAAGTATAAAATAAATGTGTCTATATTGATATAAAATAATCAAATAAATATAAATAGGGGACAATAAACAAATCCCCTCCTTCCAATTAATATTGTAGTTATTCCCCTTCAGTAGATGGAGCTTAGCTCCCAACTCCTTTTGAAGAAGGGCTGTAAATAGTGACTCACTTCCAAAGAGTAGAGAGTACGGCAACTGAAAACTGAAAACTTTACAGTGGAGAAACCTGGCATACAGCCCCTAATCAAAGGGACAAGGTCAACACTGCCGGTAGATATCACATAGCCTTCTGATATGATATAATGAAAAGTGCACTTCACCTCAGTGATATTCTTTTCAAAATCCCATAAGCACTGTCTAATTGTGAGAAAATTAACAGACATCCCAGTTTGAGGGACATTCTACAAAATACCTAACCAGTTCTCCTCAAAATCATGAAGGTCACAAAAAAATAAGAAAAAAACTGAAAAATTCTCACAGACCAGAAGAGATTAAACAGACAAGACGACCAAATGCAATGTGGTACCCCACGTAAAATCCCAGAACCAGAAAAGCAGGGCATTTAATGAAAAAAAAAATGGTGAGATTCAAAGAAAGTATGAAGTTTAGTTAACAATAATATACTAACTTTAGTTTCTTAGTATTGACACATGTACTATGATAATGTAAGAAAAGACCATTAGAGGTCAATGACCTGGTGAGGGTGTACAGTAACATTGCACTATCTTTGCAATATTTCTGTAAATCCCCCAAATAATTTCAGTACAAAATAGTTAATAAAAAATGCATGATAACCACAAAGCTAAGTTCTATGAGAATTTATTTTTCTTTCTACCTCTCAAATCCAGTTTTTGAAACTCAAAGAATATATTTTTGGGAAAGTGCTCTTACTAGTAGAGCTGAACTGGTGTTAATAACAGGCTGTGTCCTTTCATATGGAAATTACTTGACAGCTTGATCTGTAGGTGGTGTGCCAATATACTTATGTGGCCTTGGGTGTTAAGAACTCAGGGAAGGCTTGCAGTTATAAAAATTCACAAGATCAACTGCCAGAACTTGACAGTAACAGGCCCCAGAGAGAATTAAAATAATGTGAAAATATTAGAAATTCAGAGAATACCAAAATAAAAAGTAAATTTTATACTCACCAAATCATTCTGTCTAATTTAGAAAGACATTTTTATTTCTCCACAGGAGTAAGTTACCCAATTTTTCCTAGAACCATATGTTGTTTATTGTATTCTATATATTTTATAGATTGATGCTACGGGAATTGTTTTTAAATAACTATAGAAAGTTTCATATTAAAAATAAAGGTTTGTAAAATATAAGTTACTGAAGAAACTCTATATTTGCTTATGAAGATAGAGTGTTGTCATATTCTTCCTTGTAATGGGGACCTGTTGACCTCCACTTGCTTCCAGAAGATCAGGTTCTAAATAATAGCATTTCTGCTTTCTGTGCCCTAACCATCAATGAAGGGCTTACTCTCACCAGATGACACCATTTCTCTAGAAGTTTTGGCTTCTTTTTAAATCCAATAATAAAAAGGGAAATTAGAAAATAAATTAATATAATAAAAGAACACAAGAAAAGAATATGTAGGTTCTAAATTCCTTAATTGAGACATTGGGATCAGATGTGTTTCTAAATTTTTCAAATTTTATGAGGATAACTCATTACCTACACTGTATATTGCATGATATCTTGCCTGGGCAGAAGATAATATTCACGTACATTAATGTTTTTGCAGCAGAATTGATAAATGTTCACAATAAGTGAAATGACTAAAGACTAAAGGTTTTTGACAAGACAGCTCAGGTCTCTAGGTTCTGCAGCAATACAGGCTCAGAACCTTACTAGTTTTCAGAACTTTTTTGACTTTAGAATTGCTGATAAGAATTTAAACCTATATAGTGATTTTCAATTCTTCTGATTAGAAATGACACCTGTTTGAATCTCATGCTCATTCTTTAAGTATAAAATATCCTAAATATGTCCAGTGGGTTATAAAAAAGAAAGCCACACATCAAATTTTGCATAGCAGAGTCTCTGTTTCTGCCTAGCATCCTGTTTAGTATTTAGTACTCTCTAAAGACTCCAGTTTGGATAATATAGTATACGATCACCACAGTTAAAGGCTCTCTTGGAAAGCATTTCTCTCCTTTAGCAAAACTCAGACAAGAGTACTAAATCAATGAGGCAAGTCTGGAGATTTAATGTGTATGTGTGTGTGAGGGGGGAGGGTGATGGTGGTATATATTACCTTAAATTTAAGCAATAATAGGTCATCATTATTTGAAAATAAGTTTTCAAAAACTCAGAATAATATGAATAAGTTAAACATCAAATGATTTTCCGGATATTTACACATACAATAACAGTACTTCCATCCCCAGTTCCTGTTCCCTAGACACAACCAATTATGACATATTAGGTATTTTAGGGGATAACTAATTCTCTTCATTCTTTCAACAGATACTTTTTAAGTATCTATCATGCAATATTCCTTATGAACCATACAGTCAAGTGGAGTAATAGATAATAAATGATATGAATAGCTAATGGGCAAATTAGATAATATGCTAGAAGATAAAGATACTATGGAAAAAATATGGCAAGTACAGCTATTGAAGGTGCCAGGGGGTAGAATACTGTGTGCAATTTAAAATAAGATGTTCAGGGCAAGTCTCACTGAAAAACATGATTGAGTAAAATTTTGGAAATTAAGCAATAAGCTATGGAGTAGATGTGAGAGAGTATTTCACCAAGATAACTGCCTGTTATATTGTATTGCATATTGTTTTAAAATGCCTAGAAGCTTAGAGTGCAATGAGTTTCTTATAGATTGTGTTTTTGGTGTATCCAAGAGATCTTTGCCTAAGCCAATTTCATATGGGTTTTTCTTCTATATGAAGTTTTATAGCTTTAAGTTTTACCTTTATGTCTATTATCTATTTTTAATTATTTTTCATACATAGTACAAAGCATAAACACCCCAACTCTTTTTTGCATATGGGTATCTAACTGTCCTGGCACAATTTGTTGAAGAGGCAATATAATTTCTCCACTGCATTGTCTTAGCATCTTTGTAAAAAAGCAGTTGTCCATATAAGTGTAGGTTTAGTTCTAGACTTTCTATTGTGTTCTTTTCTGTTCTATATGTCTATTTTTATGCCAGTAGCATGCTATTGTAATTATTATAATGCAAACATGTATTTTACTTTTATATATGTTATAAACCTCACGAATCACTTATCTTTCAAAGAGATTTACATAATAAAGAAAACACAGTTTTACATTTACCCATATTGTAATTATTTCTAGTACTCTTCATTTCTCTGGATAGATCAGATATTTATCTGGTATCATTTTCTTTCCGTGTAACATTTCTTGTAGTGCAAGAATTCTGGTGATAAAGTACAACTTTTTTATGTCTGAAAACGTATTTATTTCACCGTTTTGAAAGATATTTCTCCCAGGTCTAAGTTGATAGTTTTTAGTTTGTCTCGTTTTAAAAGTGTAACTCTACGATCTTCTTACTTGTTCTGTTTCAGCAACAAATCTATCATCTTCACCTTTGTCCCTCTGCATGTAACAAATCTTTTTCTTTTTTTATGACCACTTTTTCAATTAGAGGTGACTTTCAATATTTTTATATTAGTTCCAGGGGTATATAGCTACTTATAAGAATTAATTTTTATTATTTGCATTAAGCAATTTGATTACAATGTGCTTTGGTTTAGTTTTCCTCATGTTTCCTGTGTTTGGTTTTCACTGAGTTTCATGTATCTACGAGTTTATAGTTTTCATTAAGTTTGGAAAATTTTTAGCCATTATTTCTTCAAATAACTTTTTCTGCTCTTCTCTTCTCTCTTTTGGGAACCTAGTTATTCATAAATTAGGCTGTTTGGAATTGTCCCACAACTGCTGATCTTTTCACTGTTGAAGGTTTCTCCCTCTTTTTTTTTTCATTTTTGATAGTTTCCACTGCTATGACTTCATTTTCTCTAATCTTTCCTTCTGCAAATCTAATCTGCTATTAATCCCATACAGTATATATTTCAACTCAGGCACTGTAGTTTTCTCTCTAGCTTCAATTTGATTCTCTTGTATACATTCTATGTCTCTAACTTTTTGAACATATAGAATACAGTTAGAATAACAGTTTTCTAAATATCCTTTTTCTGCTAATCTTAATATCTGTGTCAGGTCTGCATCAGTGTTGATGGATTGATTATTGTCCTGATTATGGATTGTTTTTCAACTTTCCTTTTGCATGCCTGGTAATTTTTGCTTGGATGACAGATCTTGTGAATTTAACTTGGTGGTATGAGATACTTTTGTATTTCTGTAAATATTCTTAAGTTTTGTTTTGAATTGCAGTTTTTAAGCAGTTTGGTATTTTCAGGGATTATTTTTATGACTCATGAAGTGGGCCTGAAGCAGTGCTCAGTGTAGGCTTAATTATTTCTCGCTACTAAGGAAAGACCTTCCCAAGTTCTCGATCCAATGTCCTGTAAATTAATGAATTTTTCCAATCTGGCTGAGAACAGTTACTCTTCTTGGCCCTGTGTGAGTGCCAAGCAATATTTTCTTTCTAATCCTTTTGATTAGTTCTTTCCTATCTTTCCTATCCTGTTTCTTCACATATATATGCTGATCGTTACTCCATTAAACACTCCAGGAGGACTCTGCAGGCCTCTGGGGTTTTCTCTCTATCCAGTTCTTTCTTTTCTGATACAATGTCATGATATCAAGCTACCTTGAATGCCCTGGACTCTCAGCTCCATATTCCCAATGTAAGGAGACTATTAGATTCTTGCTCTGTTTCCTCTCACTGTGCAGATCCCAGGAAATTCTCTTAAGGGAGCAAGCATGCCAGAGCAATTGTTGAGATCACTGTCTTTTTGCCTCATCTTTCAGGAATCAGTATTCTTCACTCATGTCTAGCATTTTGAAATGCATTGTTTCATGTATTTTGTTTGAGACTGATTGGTGTTTGACACACAAGAGTAATTCCATTCTCTATACTCCATCCTGGCTTTCATGGCTGTGTCATCACAAAAGCCACTGGGTGTTGGGGGAATACTTTTCAGCACTGGGTCCGATTATTTCAGCTAGTCCCATCGTTATGGCTGAGAGAAGGATCTTTGGTTTGCAGTGGGTTCCACAGTCATGAATTACAGAATAGGTAATTAGAACACTCACAGACCTCAAGGAGTTATTTCCAAATGCTAAAAATGGACCCTACGTCCCTGACGGTAATGACATTTCCACAGCAAATCTGTGACTGTTTTTTTTTCCTATCTATATAGGTATTTTATGGTGCTGATCTGCCTAATGTGCATGCCATGCTCAAAATCTTATCTAGGATTATTATATTTTATTATGAGAGAAGCTTTGGTATTTTTATTTCCCCATGTAATCATAAGAAAGTTTAGCTACATGACTTTAATATTTTTCCCTCTACCCTCCACAGTCATACATGTTTATTCAGAGCATTTTGAAGATGGCCCTATGAATTTATTTGTAGAGTAAGTAGTTTTATGTAACTATCTTCATAATAGAGGTTGAAGAATCTATAATAAAGAGCAATCTCTGAAGATGGAAGACTTATTCTAGTTTTCCTCTTTTATAAAAAGTTGAAGAGCTAAAGTCATGGAAAAAAATTATTTTCTATTGTAAATAGAAAAATAAATCATATTTTCAAAATACATACATTTTTCTTAATTTCAGACAGTGAATAAGAGAAGATACTGTTATAAGGTGAATCTAAATTTTTGTAACTATTTTAACCACTTTGAAGATTAGGAGGCAACTTATGTAACTCTCTAGTAGGACTAGGAAACATTAACAAAGGTAAGCAATAATTTAGTATAAGGTTCACCAGAAATGTAAAAATGAGCACAGAAAAGCTCAACAGGTATTCCCCATTCCACATTGCCACAGGTACGCTGTAGCTGATAATCCGTGTAAATGAAGATCCTCAAAGTGAATGAGAATGAACTGAGAAGAGAGGATACTCCTTTCTTCATCCCATTTGAGACATTTCCACTACTATTAAAAATCACCTTTCTAGAATTACATTATACAGTCATGTTAAATGTACTGCTGGTTTCTAAGAGAAGAAGCAGACCCCTGTTAAAAAGGAGGTAACAAGAAACTTGCACAGAATTCATTGTTTTACAAAGAACATTTACCCCTCCATTCCAGCAATCAATCCCTGAATGACCTACATTTTAATCACACTTGGCAAACAAAGAAATGTGAGACCTAAGAAGGGAGATAAGAAAACATAAAAATGTAATGTATATCCCACAGCAGGCTAAGATCTTTTTTTAATTTTCATGAATTTTGTGGTTCATGTGCTCACTATACAGTATATAAAATAAAAAACACAGTTTACACAGTAAAAAAAAAAATCAGAGAATAATGGGTAAAAAATGCTCACAAAATTCTCTTCTATGAAGAGTTCTCATTCAGATAACTAATGAGAAAATTTTTTCATGGTAAAATAAAAGATAAATTCTTTATGTTTTTGTCATCATTTTTTAGGTTGAGCCAAATTCCTGAAGTTGGCTATTTTACCTATATCTGAAGGAAAACTAGCAAGAATTAATGACTTGTCATGCTTGACTAATAACTGAGTTTTTAAAACACATTGAAAAGAAAACCACAGTAGTTATTAAATCTTTTAGCACAACACCAACCTAAGATTATTAAATATTTAATGCATTGGGGGACATGGAAGATAGAATTAGGAAAGATATACACAAATACTGTAAAAAAAAATAATCTATGTCTAAGTCAATGCACAAATTTCCTGACGAACATTATTTTATGAACTCAGGATGAGCTTAATTAACACATTCTTCAGATTCTATTCAGTTATGCAAAGCTGGGCACTTAGCAAAAGATAATCAATATATATACTGGGTTAGGTTTAAAAAAATAAGTATTTTCAAAAAGATAATACATGGAAGTCATAGATTTTTATACCCATATTTATAATTAAGTTATAGGTATGGATATTATTGTTCTTGAATTTGACATAAGAAAGCATGGATCTAAAATAAGCAGATACCTTGAGTAAAAAAGCTTGTATAATGAGTGAATCTGATGCAAGACAGGGTAAATGTCCCCCAGCAGTCGGGGAGACCAAGCCCTATACCGAAATAAGAGGGTCCTTTGGCAAAGAGTGTAAAAAGAATTCAACACACACCCCAAAGTTAGAGTCAAAAGGAGAGTTTATTAGAATAGGGATAACGCTCAGCAGACAGAGTGTGAGAGGGGCAGTGAGACAGTGAGAGAGAGACAGAGTAGAGGCTCTGAAAGAGACCGTGGCGATAGAGAGAGAAGACAGTGAGAGAGACAGAGAAAAAGGCACTGAGAGGGACCCTAAGTGTTTAGGGAATTTGGTTTCTATGTCATTCTTTAGTTACCATTTCCTTTGATGTGGACATACAGTGAGGAAGGGGAAGAGTATGTAGCCTGAAAAGGTAAGAACATGTAGCGCGAAAGGCCTGCTGCAAGTTTCCAGACTTTAACCATAGGTTCCCCATGGTTTTACCACAGGGAATGACCCTTGGTTCCTGTTTCCCCTTCCACAGGGAATGGGTGTTAGGCACCCCAGCAGAAATCTCCCTTTATTCTGAAGGTGTCCTCCAGATCTAGCTGCAGGGCTGATCAGCATATTGCAGCCTCTGAATGTGGATTTATTAACATTTTAATTCTCTTGCCTCCTCCCTACCTTAAATCCAGTATAGTTGCTAACATTAAAAAAACAAAACAAAACGAAACAAAAAAACAGCTGTTTGGATACGGACTTCAGAGCATACACAGTAAAATAATGAAATGGTTGGTGCTATCTTGTCGGAATAGGACCTAAATAATTTTTTGCAAAGGAGAATTTTTCTAAGAATTTTAACTGGATAGAATAAAACCTGCAGAAGGACTATAACTGAACAAAAAAGTACCCTAGAATTTATAAAACAAAGATTGTAATGAAATTCAATAGCTGAGTAAAATTATTTGTACAGTTATCGTCATAGACATTACAGAAACTGCACTTTTTCTATCCGAATTATGAATTCATTATTTTCCCCCTATGTATAATACAAATTCTTGTTTTATCATATCCTATTTAAATTATTATGCAGCATTTGATTTTAATAAGAAAATATATTATATACACGTCACAAAACATTAAAAAAATAAATACCCATGACCGCATTACCATACTTAAATTGAATGTTACCAATAAGATTGACTATGCATGTGCATCACTTCAAATTCTGTCTCCCTGTCCTGTGGTCAAACAACTATATTGAACACTGGCTTCATGGCATGCCTTTAATAATTTATCATATATTTAAAAAAATTGCCCATTTTAGTCTCTATATAAGAAGAGTAATAAGCTAAGACTTGCTTTTGGAGGCTCACATTTGTTTTTCTAAGATGCATGCATGTTATTGAGTGTGGCTTTAGTTGGTTCAGTATTACATCTGTAAAATATTTCTTTAATTCAATACACATATTCTCTTTTGTCAATGGATATTTGGGTTATATTCAGTCTACTCCCTTATGAACAGAATTTCTATTAATAATCTCTCGTTTGTCCCCTACTGGATTCTTGTGTAGGTTAGGAAAAATAATTTCCCCTCTACTCTTCGAAGTTCTTGGTTGAGAACACTGTAATGAAGGACAGATTAATAAGAGAAAAGCAAAGAGTTTATTAACATATATGCCTCACATACATGGAAGATACCCAGGGAAAAATGAAATACTACCTGAGGTGGCTTAGCATTCAAGCTTAAGTAATATCTTAATAGGGAAAGGGGAGGCTGAATGCAGACAACTTTCCTGAAAAATGATTTTTAGGAAAGCTGAACCAGCCCTTAGAGGAATAGATGGGAGATCTGATAGTTTGTGAAAGGTTGTCTGGGTGTGGTATTAATTTCTAGTGTCACCTCCTATGATAACCATCAATCTGCCCAGGTAGATAAAACTCCCAGGAAGGTGATCAATGGCACTGGAATTCCTTTTGGAGGATTTGTCTTTAAGCAGATAAGAGGAGTTCAGAGTGAAGGTTCTCCCTTCCCTAGCTGCTTTCAAGTGCCTACAGCTCAATATATCAAAAGGGCACATGTGGGGCAGCAAGTCCTGAACTCTTACACTCACATTTTGACTGGCATTTTCTGCTACCCTTTACTTGCAGGATCATAAAACAACATAGTAGTCCCTCCTTATGCATGGTTTCATTTTCCACTGTTTTAGTTAGTTGTTGTTAATCTCCTACTGTAACTAATTTATAAATTAAGCTTTATCGTAGGTATGTATGTGTATGAAAAACCATAGTACATATAAGATTTGGTACTATTCATGGTCTCAGGCATCCACTGGGGGTCTTAGAACGTATCCCCGGCAGATAAGGGGGAGACTACTGTATTGCGGGATTATAGAATATTGAATGCTACTCTATTCTAAAGTGTTTTTTACCAATCTACACTCCAAGCAACAAATCATACAATTTTTCATAGTTCCATATGTTATTCAAAACTGGGTATTGTCATGTATCTTATTTGTGGCCAAACTAATGAGTATAAAATTCTATCCTATTTTGATCTTATTTATCGTTTCACTACTTACAATTTAAGAACATATTTTCATGTGCGCATTCAACATTTTTTCTCCTTTTTTAAATGACCAATCCTTTCTTATGACTGTTTCTACTTTGTTTTTCCTTTTCTTACTGATTCACAGGGATACTTTATATTTCGGACACTAAGTTTTTGTTGGTTCTAGGTGTAACAAGTATCTTCCTTAACTTGATAGCTGTTAAGAGCTGTGAAGGGTCTGAGATTGTACCCTACTTGCAAGCTTGCCACAGCATCATGAGGGCTGAAGAAGACAAAAAACTTCTGAATAAGAGAAGAGACTGATACTCACAGGACAACAGCAAACAGTATGAGTTATTGGCATATTTGCATCAGTTTGTTCCCCTTGCTCTAAAGTTCCATGAGAGTAAAGCTGTTAAAAGATTCTCTCCTTGATCAGACTCCTCTGAGCCCTGTTCTTAACCATGTCTCAACCTTGGCCTATAAAGGCTGAACAAAACACTAACATGCTTCTAACAGTGCAAGGCCACATCCTTAGGATAATTCTAGCCCCTCTTAAAATGCCTGCCTGAGAAAATTCAAGGCTAAAAAAAGAGTTTACTGTTTGATCCACTCAACACCTAAAAATGGGGCCCCTGTCTCCCAGGCTCTGTAGGAGGGTAGGAGCCTAATTTCCATAAACACCAGTTAGCAAACCAAGATGGGTTTCATAAGGACCACCACTCTCTTAGCATTTTTGTAATGTTTCACTTCACTGACTGCTGAGCCCTGATTGGCCCTGCTCCCTACTCCCTCGTTCTCCCTTTAAAACACAGTCACCTCTGTACAAATTGAAATTTAGTTCAGTTCATGCTGAACTCTTTTCCTTATTGCAATAATATATTATGATTAAAATTTGTCCTTACCACTTTATCTAGCATCTGGTTTTATCTTTGACAAGGTACTTGCAAGGTTCATAGAATTAACAGCTGAGATACCCAGGGCTAAGGTCCCAGCATATGCGACCAAAGAGAAAACATTGTACCAAGCAGCAAATATACCAGTCCTCATCCTCCTTTACCCCTCCCCACACATCCAAGGAATCAAGCAGTTCCACAGCAGTCACAGAGGATCTCTTTGACCGGCATAGTTACCTGTGTAGTCACCATAGAAACCATTCAGTGTCAGGAGAGCTTACAGTCTGGCATAGTCAGCAAGAATATGCGAGGATGCTCAAGACGAGTAGCAAACTGTTTCTCCAACTGTCTTAATTTTTCACAATCTTTAAATTGTTTTTGGTAAATTAAGTTGTTCATTTTACTGATCAAATTTAAACAACTGTTATCTTATATGGTTAATACATTTAGTTATAATTACTATTACAGAGTCATAAAGATATTTTACGGTGCTGTATTGTTTATACTTTCTATTCTTTAAATATTATCATGTTTTCACAGTTAAAAAACAAAACAAAACAAAACAAAAACTTTCTGGCTAGGGAGAGACTGGCCACATAGGACTGGCCAATTATTTTGAGATAGCAAAAGGCATAGCTGGAAGCATGCCTTTAATGTGCAAACTAAACTATCAGAACCATTCTTTCTCTTATGTTGCCTATATACGTCAAGAAAAAATAGCCCTGAACCTCAATCACCTAGAGCCACAAACCAGGCACCTAGGGATGGTTTTATGTCCCAAGGCCCAGCAAAATTATTCAAACTAGCCAATCTTAAACTGTTTAATTCCGCTCTGCCTTGCCTTTCATGTACAAACCCAAATAAAGGCTCTGGTCTCAGCTTCTCCCTCCCTACTGTTATGTTTTGTGCCTCCTAATCAACACGTGCTACTTTCCCATGAGGCCCTGAGTGGCATGTTGCTCCTCCTGTCTCTAGAAATGGTGAGTATAATGAACTGTTTTCCCAAGCCTCTTCTCTGTCTCCTTTTATGGCATCACCTGACAGACCATCACATAAAAAGTACGAAACAGTCTGCATGTTTACTTTAGTTTTACTTTATTGGTGATTTAAGGAAACCTCATGAGTCATTTTGACTGTATTAGTTTCTAAAACACTCTTTTATGCCTGTAACTTGATCAGTGTTCATGTTAATAATCACCTCCTGATTGATTCTGAAGAGGCTCTTCTAATGCCTAGTTTTGCTTGCTTATTGATGTGATTTTTGACTTCTCCTAACCAAGTTTTTAATTTAGGTCTGTTTTGTCTCTAGGCTCTTTTTTTTTTTTTTTTTACATTAGATTTTATTGAAACAGTTCTATGTGGATGATGGGATGACCCCTAAAAAGAAGTCAAATATTCTGGGTTAGATTTAGGCTCAGTAATTTGTTCTGAGATTTTGGATAAAATAACATAATTTGTGAATCTTTGTTTTCTCATCTGTATTAGCTTTCTATTGCTGCTTGAACAAATCACCACAAAGTTAGTGGCTTAGAACAATACCCATTTATTTACAGTTCTGGAGTTCAGAAGTTTTAAAATCTGGGAGTCAACCAGACTGCATTTTTTCTGTAAGTTCCAGGAGAAAATCAGTTTTCTTGCCTTTTTAGCTTCTAGAGGCTGCTGACATTCCCTTACTTGTGAGCCTGTTCAGCCTCACTCCGGCCTCTGCTTCCACCATCACATCTCCTTCTGTGACTCTGACCCTCCTGCCTCCCTCTTACAAAGACACTGCGATTACATTGGGCCCAATTAGTATCCATAACTCCATCACATCTGCAAAGTCCCTTCGCTATGCAATGTAAGTCAGAAGTTTTAGGAATTAGGACTTGGGTATCTTTGTTGTGGTCAGGGACATTTTCTAACTACCACATTATCTTCTAGAACTGGAAAAAATAATACCATCTGTATTTATTTCCATGACTTATCATTAGGTTTAAATGACATTAACTTTGGAAAAACTTTATACAAACAGTAAAGGTATTATTTACTATAGAATAACTCATTCTATGTTCCCATGTCCTGTATTTCTCTTTATTATATAAAATAGTTTTCTCTGTATGCTTGGATAATTATGTGAATTAATAAATGCTGTGATTCATATATATAAAAGAACGCAAAAAACATTTTCCTCTAAATGACTAAAAATGCATCTCATTTAAGGGATTAATCCATCAGCAATTATTTTCTGGCATATAGTAAAATCTAAATATCTAACTTCAATATTCCTCTTAAAATAAATTATTCTAGCATCATTTTCTTAATGTTATGCAAAGGCAAGTTTGCAACACTCAAGTTTTCACATAAGTGTATTTGTTTCTGAGACATTTTTTCCTGTTCTTTTATTTCATATACCTTTCTCAGTTGTCCTAGCTTTAAAATCAATTTTGATATCTGTTTGGAGAATTACCCTAGTCTATCCTTCCTGCATATAAATATTAGAAAGAACTTGTCAAGTATTGCCAAAATCTTGTTGGGATTTTACTTGGAATAGTACTGTGTTTAAATATTAAGAAAATAAAAAATAAAGAGATGATATTTTCAGTAATGGTATCATTATTACTTATTGAGGTCTTCTTTAATGAAATAAATATTATAGTTTCTATATGTTTCCTGTCAGTGTATAAAATATAGTTGATCTGTTTATATTGATATTCAAGCAGATAATTTCTAAATGTATCTATTATTTTAAATTATATGTCTGTAAACTTTTTTGGATTCTCAAAGCAGAAAATTATATATTCTACAATATTCACAGATTTGTTTTTTGTTTTGTTTCTATCCTCCTTATAATATTTCTTTATTTTTTTACGCATAATGGTAGCTGGCACCAGAAAGCAAGGAAAGTGCACCTTTTTATTCTGTCTTATTTGGAATGAATCCTTCTAAAATTTCATTACTGAGAATTATAATTTCTGAAAGCTATAAGTAGATACACATTATCAAGTTAAGTACTTCTATTGAGTTGATTTCAAGAATAAATGTTGAAATCTGTCAATGTTTTTCTTCCATTTACTCTGATATTATATCATTGGGTTTTCTATATTTTTCTCCTTGTATTTCTCTTTTAAGTGATAATGCTATGTTTTGTAAATGTTTTCTATTATTAGTTATCCTAGAAATTTCATCATAAATATTTAATTTATTAAAGCCAATAAGCAATATAACAGTCCATCTTCTGAATGATATACAGAAAATAAAATTATATAATTTGTATCACTCTCTTCGTAATTGTCCTGTTTTTGAGATCGTTTTTCACAAATTAAACATAATACATTATAAAATAATAATTTTACAAAAATGTTTAATAATGTACATCTACTTAAAGCTAGTGAAAATTATTCTTCATAGTATTAATAATATGCAAGTTCTACCAAAATATCGATAACAGGGTAAGGGTAAGGTATACTGAACATAAGCAACTCATACATAACAGTTGAAGAGAACAGAGACTTTTTGAAAGTTCATAATAGACATAAACACTCATAAGTTATTCCAAATGAGTTTCTCCACTAGGTGCCAGAGACTTTAACAGTGATCAATAGTGAATTAACAATGTTTAAAAGTAATCTGCTCCTCATGTAGAACATTGACCTATGAATCCAAGCTTTGTAATTAATCAAGAAAGACATCTGCATATGTTTAAATTGAAGTCTTAATAATAGAATAGATATATAGTTAACTTTTTAAAGATGCTAGACTATACTCTAAACACAACAGAGAGAAATATATAAATATATATTTGACAATCTAAACACTTCATCTGTTGCTTTGCTTAAAATTTTAACATGTCGCAGTTATTTAACATACTATGAGGAAATATTTTTAATTCCAGTTGGAACTCTTGTGTTCGTGCTGTGCTAAAAACTAAGAACAGTTTATTTTAAATAATAAAATTGGAAAAATTTTGATACCAGTATGTGCATCAGAATCTTAAGTTCTCTAAGTAAATATACCAAATCCATAGCTTTGGAAACTACATTTCCACGTATTCTCTTATTTTGGACTTAATTACTAAATTCATCAAATTATGATCTTGGGTACCTTTGAGGCCAAAAAATTTAGAAAATGTAAGTCAGTTAAAACTTCAAATAGATGTGCAGTGATGCGACTCTATTTTAATATATCTCCAAAGAGAGAATATACTTCTCATAATAGCTTTCCCCCAAATATATCAGCACATTCTATTCTCTCTAAGCATCTGACCAAATTTCAACAAGTATCTTTGTTAAATGAAAGGTAACTTATACCTGAAAGGGTCAGAACCACCAAGGTTGTGCATGCAATGGAGTTAAAGTTTATGGGGAAATTCCAAAGTTGAGCACAGTGTGAGCATATTCCAGAAAAAAGTTTGAGCCTTGATTATAGAGAGTATCTCGGACCCCAGTCCTCTGCTCAGTCTGTGGTTAGTGGCTCATTGAAGAGCTAGCGGGTAAGCAATCTTACTTGATGTCTTAGTGAACAGTGCTTTGCATCTCAATTCCTGGAAGACATATTACCTCCTCTCCCTGCCAAGATTCCTTCCTGAGGCCGCATCCTCTCTCTGATAGGCTTTGAAGAGTCAAGACTTGCTTCCTCTGCAATACAGGTAATTCCTTTATTTCTTATTTCCATATTCTACTTCCAGCTCATATCTCAGTTTTCAGTGTGTAAATGCACACTTCTTAATATGCGAGTGATATTTTCATCTTGCACTTAACCTGTTTCATCGAGTTGCAGTTACTACCCAAACTGAAGAAATGGGAAAAGAGCAGAGGGATAGGGAGGTACACACTCATAGTACACAGAATGTAAATTAAACGAATAACCATAATATTAAATTGGAGAGGCCCTTGGCAAAGAATGGAGACAAATCTTTACAGTGTGCCACAGTGAAGATCTTGATATTTACTCTTCATCACTTTTCTTAGTTCTCTTTGTACCTATGATATATTCTGAGCAATTTCAAAAGGCTTACAGTAGCTCATTCCAACTTTTTTCTGGTACCCTCTTATTTCCACTTGCTGCTAACTATAGCCAAAACTGTTTTATATATGATGTTGTCCTTGGTTCTTATTGAAGTCAATTTCCTTTTTCTGACAATGGAGGAAAATGCAGACACAGGTACAGGTATTATTTTGAATCTCAAAAGGAAATATGTAAAGAAGGCTAAAGGCAATGCAGAGTTGGAGGTGTAGGTGTGGGGTAACGTACTGACAGACACCTTGTCACACAAGCCCTTGATATTTTACATAGTCAAAATTGGTGTCTGGAATCTACTGAGAGGAGCAGTTGCAGTCAGAACTTAACTAGCTGACAAATTGCTTATGTCAGCGCCCACCATCAACCCCATAGCAGAACCTACTCTGGGCTTCTGCATCCAGGGACAAATACTGATGTGCATCCACTACAAAACCATAAAAAGTCATTATATAATAAAACTCTTTTCTCTTGAACTTTAACCTTTGTCTTCATTGACTAAAATCTATTTACTCCTGGGAGAGAAATTCAGAATTATTATTCTCATTTTTCAGGAATATTTAGAGAAAAATCATTCTCAAACCTTTGTGCGAAAGAGAAGTAAATTAGCAATGCCTGCTTCGAATTAAAGCTCATACAGCAGTCCAACATATTAAGTATACGAAGGCAAATCTATTCTGTTTGAAATAAAGGTCAAAAACAAGAATCATGCTACCCGACCCCCTACACTCACACCTTCTTCCTCCACCATGGCCCAGCAGGGAACACCATCAAACAGAAATTAAAAACTCTATCTAGTACAACTTCTTCTTTCATATAAAGGGTACATGTAGCACCCAGGAGGTAAAATAGTTGACAGACCTCCTAATCATCCTGAAACTGAAACCCAGTGCGCTTTTGAGTTATAGTTCAATATTTTTCAAGTAAACTATGAAACAATTTGCATTTTAAGTTGTTCAGTCGACGAAAAAATATTTCAAAAGTAAATTACTTAAAAAGGAAAAAGAAATGAGTAGGAAAAAGAATTGCCCCCATTTTTTATTTCTATATTTTGTTGTTTATCACTTCTTCAAAGTCAAGTTTTGTAATGTTATAGGTTATTATTAATTGTTAGGTTCACAATGTGTCTCTTTGTCTAAGAATAATTTCCCACTGAGAAGAGTTTGTATTCATTGCCTGGCTTTTTCTATAGCATCTTCTGACAGGAAGTTGATCTTGAGAATATCATTAAAATTGACTACAGCTGGGAAATGAGATGCTCAGCATTTCCCTAATGGCAGCTGAGAACTGATGTTTGCTATGGGATTTACTCAATTATTTCTACCCCATTGGCTTGAAAACATTATTGATAAATGCCATATTTATTTTTCTAAACTTTGAAACTTGTATATACAAGCTTCTGAATTAGTCATAAATAATTTTTGATTCCTTCTCAGGTTCCTCTAGTATCCCTTTAGTGATTCATTGATTTTTATTAGAATGTAAAGACATTTCGAAATTAATTCAAAAGCCAAAAAAAATTCTAAACCTCTCAAGGCCAAACATTGTGATGGAGGGAGTTATTAAAGACTTTAACAAATGTTTTCTAAGGTATAAGAGCAACTCAGACTTAACAGTGTCAAATTTTAATAGCAAATATGCAAATAACAGTTTTCTTAAAAGAGATGCAAAACTATATGTAAAAAAAAAAAGAAAATAAGAAAATAGTAATATTAACATTAAAAATCTCAATGAGGTGGTAAAAAATTAACTTTTCCTTTTGTTTTACTTAAATATTTTATGAGCTATCAATATACTTTGTCCTGCATGGCAAAAATCCATGGAGAATCATGCACTTTGCATAAACATTTTGGTAAACTTGACTTTGACACAGTCTCATTTTTATGACTTTAAACAAGTAATCTTTGGAGAATTCTGAAATAAAAAATCTCTGAAGCTATTTGATATTAATTGCTTTGAAAGTTTCAAATATAGATGCTTTGATCATAAGCTTAAATAAAAGCAAAATATAAGAAAGAATATTAAGTTGCTTTATCAATTGCTAAAACCTTTTGTCTAGAGCTTACTGACTAGAGGAGAAATGTGAAGCCAAAAATAACATAGGTAAACATAGGTTTTTAGACCAACATTTCATTACAAAATGCCGGGGACGTTGTTAAGTGAAAAAAACATCTAGTGTTCAAAATACCACCTGTCTTCTAAGCCTCAAATGCCCTGAATATAGACAGTTAAAAAAAAGTCACACACCAACCACCTTAGCATGCAATGCTGGCACACATGCTGCAGATTTACTGACTTGTTCAAAGTCACACTTACATCCTTCTATTCATCAGCTGTCTTACAGATAGGTTCTTGATGCTTATATGATATAAATGGGCAATCTGCAATATTTTTATCCCACACTTCCATTTTCATCTAAAATGTAAAGCAAGTGTCAACAGAGGAACTACTCCAAACTTTGGGCATTTTGTAAATTCTTGCTAGTGTTTTTACTTTCACAACTGCAGTAGGTGTGGGATACAATGGTGTCAGGGGAATGAGTCCCAACAGGCAGTTAGGTGACCCTTGTCCTGCAATGTGAAGTAGTCAATATTGTCCTGCACCCCATCAATTGTTGATTGTACTGCCACAAATGTTTGGAGGGAAATCTTTTTCACTTAAGTACCTCAGACTGGAATCCAACTCTATTGCACATAAATAAAAAGTACCTTAGTAACAATATAGGGTATTAATTAAGAGTCTGGATCTGTCACCAGTTGTGTGACCTCTAGCGAGTTACTTATCCTCCTGTGCTTTGGTTTCTCTATTGGTAAAATTGTGATGATAATACCGGAGGGATGTTGTGATGAGTAAATGTAAAGAACATACAACAGTTCTTGACAGATAATAAACACTCTATAAGTCTTAGCTATTTTCATTATTTTCATATAGAGAAGGAATAGGAAATCATGGGAAGAGTGTATTTTTTTCTATAAATTTTATTAAACCTTATCATTTCAAAAGAATGTACACCTATAATAATAAAATAGTGGCTTTTAGTGTATGAATCACCAGCAATACACAACCATGATTTTTTTTTTTTTTAATCTGGGCACTTAGCTTCACCAGCTGGATATAGGAAACATCTCCCCATCGTACTCCCAGTTTGTGCATGGCTGGTCTAGTGACACACAGGTACCCCTTGCTGTGAAATAAAGTTTATTACTCACATAGTAAACAGGAAGTGGATTCCCCCAAGGAGAAAGACTCAAGTTGTGTCTGGAGAGAAACAGGAACAAAAGGAGATGGTTTACTTAGAGTTTTCCTTATGATCATGGGGTAGAGTGAATGGGGTGCTGTTCTATGATCTAAATTTCTACCTGTGACCTGAAACAGAGGGTCTGGGAATGCTGGGGGAGTGGATGGAGTTTCTGATCTGATTACCCAGATGTGGAAGAAGGGGAGGGGTTGCCACCTGAAAACTGTCATTTTGTTAACATCGAAAATGAAATCTTTGTATTGTCTTTCTGTATTTGCTTCATTCATAGTGATTCTATGTTGAACTGTAAGCATCTCACCAATTCAATATGACTTCAAATGTAATTAAGTCTCAAGTTTACCTTGAACACAATTTATTATTGTTTTAATATCTCCCTTCATGGTATTTACTGTCTTGGTTTTTGTACCTCATATAGGTAAGTTATAAAATCTAGGAATTTAATTTTAGTATAGAAAACGTTAAAATTTTTATTCTTAAAAAGTGTTATTAGGCCTTACAGGCTTGAGAATTTAAATTAAAATGTGGGCTTTTCTTAGAAAAATGGGTAAAGAGGAACAGGGAAAAGTCATACAGGCATTCGTAAATAATATTTTTTCCAAGTCAAACTTGTAATATTCCCCAGTGAAATTTATTATCCTAATTTTTTACACATATCTATACTTATCCACATCTAGGTGGCTTTTGGAGCAAGATGCTGTGTTCTGAATCTTTCAAAGAAAGACCTTGATTGGACAATCTCTGCTGCAAATTTTAAAAAGAAAAATCAATATATGCCAGATGGCATCCATAAACCCAGCTGGTGATCCATGAGTTTGGAGGCCTTAGGCTGGATTAATTGCCTTAAATTTTTAAATTAATTGCTTTAAGGAATTGATTTATCACCACTGAGAACTGCTGTGTAGCAACCAAGAAGTCGTTTCACAAATAACTACAGAAAATACACACTTGGAATCAACAAACTGCAAAACACAGTTGAGAGAAAAGCATTGATAAAGATACTCTATTTACTCAGGAATTTAGAGTGATAGAATTAAATGGTCTCCATAGTGAAAGAAAAAGTCTGTAAAATGGAGTTCTAAAAAAAGTTCTGATGCTCTACAGTCATCCTAAACCTGTGTACAAACTTCATTTTGGTCAGGTGGTGGGAAAGATGGCGACGTTTTTGTAGCTTGCAATATTTTGCTAATTGGGGGTGGGCTCTAATAAAATGGATCATGTGAAAATCATATTTAAATATGTCACCATCTTTCTAGTATGAATGCTAAAGAGAGATAGGGTGGATTTTCTGGCCATTGTTTATTTATATATTCAGTCTCTCATTCCTTTCTAATAGTATTTTAATGAGACACCCTATGGCATATAAACTATTTAGACCCACATTTACTAGAAATGTTAAAGAAAAATAAAACAATGTCTAGTAACCTGTCTGCTAGGCGTCCGAATGACCTAGGATGGGGACACTTAAAATAGGCTGAGACGACTATGGATATGGCAATGCTGACCCTCACGTCTTTGGTTTATGTCATTTAAGTTCACACTTACATCTATTAATCATTTCTTCCTCTTATAGGTCCTCAATGCCTATATAATACAAATGTACAAATTGTAATATTTCTATTCCACATTTCCATTTTCAGATAAAATGCAAAGTAACAATCTCAAAGGAAAAACTACTCCCACTTTTGAGGAATTTTGTACACTTTTTGTTTTACAAAGACGGTGGCGAGTGGGATTTAGTGAATTAAGCCAAGTTCCACATGATGTATGTACATTTTCTTTCCTTGGCTACAATGAGCCAATAAACCTAAATTTGTTTGATTAGAGGTATATTCCTGTTGGCCTTTGGCTGGTGGTCATTTATCGAAATGGAGCTTCATCGAGATTCATTCAAGACACCTGCTGCCCTGGACCGGGGTCCTCAAGTCAGTAATAATGAGCATATCTGGGACACAACGGGTCTCTACCTTTCAATGAACCATGATGCTTATGGCTGGGAGGTTAGTTCATACTGAATTGTGCACTGATATTTCACTGAAGCCTTTAAGTTTGGGGTTAATTTTGTTTGATGTCCTAGATGACAACTGGCCTTTGGCTAAGCTCTAGAGATTGGAGGTTGCATATCTCTACAGACTTCTGTGGTTCATCTGGGTCCTCTCAAGATAAAACTGTGTCTCCCCCAGGCTAATCACCTGCTCCCTTTAGAATTTCTCATCAACACATTAAATTTTATGCATATTTCTCTGGCAAAATTTCCTGACATTAACAATTTAGAATTATAGTGGCTACCTGGGTAAAATTTTATACAAAAAAAAACAATTTTCATTTTAGGATGCCTTCAAACAGAAAGGTAAGACGCCTTCCAGAGAAGAATGTCTTGACCGTTGAAAGAAAGATCATTGGTTTGCAGTAGAAGATGATCCCCGCTTCTTTGTTTTTTTAAAATATCTTTCATGCATCTCATATGTGAGTATGTGTGTATCCAAATTCATTTTCTTAACTCTAAAGTTTCTCCCCTCAACTTTCAGAGAGAAAATAATTTGTCTTTTACAGTAATAATTTCATATGTTCCAAGTTGATCCTCTCTCACTTATGTTTCCTTTTTTTACTCCTGTTTCTCTTTTTCCCCTCTCGGTAAACTTTAGATTAATTAATGATAATAATAAAAAGCTTCTGTTATTATGTGAGCACTCTGGATATTTAGTCCAGATAAGCATTCATAATTTCTAAATAAAATATATTCAAGGTTTTGTGGATAATGAAAGTAACTTTTACATAATAGCCTGTGTTGACTATAGTTACAAGATAAAGAGAAATGCCTTGATAACAAAAAATAACAAAGCAAAAATAAAGTATGATGTTCTAATTTTGGGCCTAAATTAGGGTCTTTAAAATTTAGCTTACCGTGTAAAAATAATGTCATCAAAATGTTATGATTTATGAGAAACCATTGTAAATTGTAAATTCTTATAATGCTACTACTAATAGAAATATGTTAGCTAAAATCATAACTTCCAGATTTTTAACCAATTTTAAAAACTTAGACAAAAATTTAGTCAATTAATAAATAATTTTTGCATGCCTGGATGGTTTCTAAGTAAAAAACTGATATAAAACACTAGTCATTAAACATAACTTTAATTTACTAATTTACTCTTACTTCTTAGATTAAAACATGCAAATTACTTTGCATATCATACATGGACATATCATTTATATGTGTTTATTTTGTCATTTCAAATTTCTTAAGATAATATGAAATAAATAGCATACTGAAGAAAGAGCTAAACTGCACCCTAGTTTTCTTTTATGTATCAAAAGAAAATAAGTTGGTTATTTGGCTAATTTGACTAGGTATAATAATTAAGATAAATATAAATATATGTGTGCACATATATATATATAAATATATATGTACACACACACACCACACACACAGTGTGTACAACTTTCCAGTTTCTTAGAAAAGATATTGCAGTTTTTTAAGATGGTAAATGTTGATCATTTTTCTGGAAACTGGGTATTAACAGGAGAACAAAGAACACGATTCCTGAAATTAGTCTAGGAATTGTATATGTTTGTACAACCTCAAGCAGTCAAGAAATATGATTAAAATAAAATCAGCTAATGGATTAAATCTATAGATTAAAATAAATATTCTTTGTAGGGAGAAGAAACCACACAAAGAAGAAGTAGCTGGCCAAAAATAAGTAAATCTACAAAATAATATCTTTTACTACTCAATTTAATTTTAGATTATTGTAGAGAACTCACTAAATGTGCTAAATTACTTTGATATATAGTTATTATAGCATTTATTTAGGGGTTCTCTAAGACCTAAACATAAATCCAAGAATCTATCCAACATAAAATGTTTGAGGAAGGCTGCTATAGAGTCATGAGAGTGACAACTATAACTTCACAAAACAACACAGATATAAGTCTGATAAAATAATGGTGAGCATAAGAAGTCAAAATAAAAAAAAAAGTACATAGTATGTGATTCCATTTATATGAAGCTCAAAAACAAGAGACATTAGTCGTTAGAGTAAGGTTACTCTTGAAGGGAGTAGGGTCTGGAAGGGGATATGAGGAATCCTATGCAGGTCTATGTCTTTATTTGTGTAGATTAATCAGATATGTTCCTTTGGTGAAAATTCATTCAGCTGTATACTTTTGATTTGTGCATTTTTTAGTGTACTGTATATTACACATCAACAAATTTATGAAAATAGACAAAACAAAACAAATATACATTTTGTAAGAGCACATTCAAATAAAATGGTATTTCATTAAAAGAGTTATTTTTCTGGAAGAAGTAATGAAAGTTGTATGAAGGTAAAAAGGAATAAACAAGGGGAGAATTATTGCCTGACCAGTGATTTTACTGTATTATATAGACTGTGAGTATAAGAAACTGAGCTCTCTGATTAAAAAAAAAAATCTCAAAACAAAACAAAACAAAACAAAAACTCTTCAGGGCCAAGCAATGACACCAGAAGTGACTGATATTTAATAAAAAAACACACACATGTTTATTTCTGGTGGTCCAAAGAACAAATATGTATTTATATTCTTTGATTCATATGTACAAAAACCAAGAACTCTGTATGACTATACCATAGATAACCTGTGGAGATTCCTAAAAATTTAGATCTTAGGTATCATCTGGAAAATCATTTTGTAAAATCCACTCACTTTTATAGCTGAAAACACTATATGTAAATTCCATAAATATTTTCACATTCTAATAATTGTAAAAATTTCATATTCATGACTCATTTATTTCTGTCATCTTAAAACACCTTCGTAGATATGTGTGCGCATGTTTTAAGTAGATATATTTAACTAATCAAAGTCTTAATATCTACATTCACAAATGTCTCATTTTTTAACAGCCCTCTACGTTCTAGGTCTGAAATCCCACAGGATACTAAAGCCATTGGCTTATTTTGCAACATTAAAAATGATTATTGATTTACCTATTATTAACTCTTAAATAGTTATATTGTATTTATGTGGCTATATATAAAAATAAGAAAAGCCAAATGAAATCTTGAATTCTGTTACATGTGAGAAGTAGTTATTGTCTGCAAAAATATTCTCCTGTAAGCCCATCAACCTCAGCTTTGGCAGTCAAACAACATGCACCATATTATGCAAAGTCAGCTCCCAAACTAAGAGTAAGAAAATCCCTAAAAGAAATTTATGATCAGACACTCTTTTATGACAGCTTCAGATATCAGATACTTAGACAGTAGAAATAGGTATAAACAAATAATTTATTTTGTCCATGCTAGTGTACAGAAATATCATAAAATTATAAACATTGGGGCTAGATGAAACTTGTAAAGGTCAGCTCATCATTTGATACAGTTTTTAGGAAGTGGCCATACAGATAATGTATCAAACCTCTCATACAGCTGGAAAAAATAGTGAGATTTAGAGACTTTAACTGACTTCCCAAGGATTGCTTTAAGAGTAAACCTAGGACCTATGAATTCTTATCTTGGCCATGTTTTTTATACTATATAAAGCTGTCTCTATTGCTATAATTTCAGGAAAATCTACTTTCAAACTAGGAAAACTGAACATTTATATTTATTTTTAAACTATCATGAATAAACACTATCTGTAGCATATATTGTAAAGATTTGTTTTTAAATGCCTAGAACACCTGGTATTCCTACGTGGTCTCCCATACAAGTACTAAGAAGGCCCGACCCTGTTTAGCTTCCGAGATCAGACGAGATCGGGTACGTTCAGGGTGGCATGGCCGTAGACTCTGAAGATTTTAATATTGAAAAAACTGGTCCATATCTAAATGAATCCCCCAAAGCACATTTTTAAAACCATGTATTATTATTTATTTATTTATTCCTATGAAAATAGCATCTAGAATTTCTTTCTTTCTAGAGCTTTAAGTCGTTTTTTTTTTTTTTTTAATAAATTTCATTCCCTCTCCCTTTTACCTTAACTCCGAGGCAAGGATATTTAAATACTTCCTTTAAGTTAAATTTCCTGCACTTCATCTGCTTTTGCTATTCAAAGATTTTGGTGGTTTTTTTCTTCAAGCCTTCAAATTATTACTCCCCACTGGCTACTAGCTTTCCTATCTATTGACATATTGTCTTTTCAATATATCTGCTTCTATCAAAATTATACACATCTCCACTTATATCTATATCTTTCTATATCCACTGCCACCCTGATTGAGTTTCTAATCTATCATTCTATTTTCATTCAATATATATAAAAAAAAAAAACCCTCAAAAATAAACTTTGGCTCACTTCACTAAGCCATAAGTCTCTACATATAGAGACATGTAAAGTTCATCCTGTGCTTCAGAATTCAAAATTTTACTAAAAAATACAATAGAAATAACCTAACAAATACAATGTAGTGTGTTACATGTAATAAAAATGTCTGCACTCAATCCCAATCCATCAAGGGTCTGAAAGAGTTTCATTCACTCAAAACCTAAAAGAGCTACCCCATATAATGGGCTCCTATATTGTAGGATATTTTTTCCTATATACCCATTAAAATATTTTTTATCAAATCTTTTTGTAGTTTTTCAAAATGCTGTAAAAACTGATATCTCAAAGTAGTTTTGATTTGCATTTCTCTTACCAGAATTGCAATTGAGCATTTTAAAATATATATCTAAGAATAATTTGTCTTTGTTTTTTTTTTTAATTCATATTACCCTCTTATTTTTACTGCATATATAAAAAAAATGATTTTTAAGAACTCTTTAAAAATTAAGGAAATCAACCTTGTGTCTGAGATGTGAATTTCATTTTCTTAAATCAATTGTTCATTTGTCTTTGACTTTAGTATTTTTTAATGTGTGACTTGTGTGTCATTGTACAAATTCTTCTAATATTTATTCTCTGAACTTTAACAGCTTTTTTCATACTTTAAATATTTGATGTGCCCCAAATAATTTTATTGTTAGGTAAGCCATAAAGATCCAACTGCATTTTTTCTAGTAGCTACTCAGTATTTATAACTACATTTCATTTTATTTTCCTGTAATTACACAGTTCTTCAATACAGTTTGAATAAAAATGTTCATGTGGGCAATCCTGCCTTGTTCACAACATTAAGAAAAAAGTGTTAGTATTTGATTATTAAGCATGCAGATTGCTTTAGGTTTTCTATAAATGTCCTTTATCCTTTTATTGTGTTGTGAAAGTTTTTATTCCTATTTGGTGAAAGTTTTCTGTTTGTTTGCTTTGTTTTTTAATAAATATGTTTAATTTTTTTCAAATGTTTTCCTCATTTGAGATAATCATATAATTTTTCTTATTTTTCTTTTTTACATCATGAATTACATCGATTGATTTTTTTAACGTAAACCAACCTGGTATTCCAAGGATGAACCCAATTTAGCCATAATGTCATTTTTTAAAAACATTGCTGGATGGTATTTTCTAACATTTTTAAAGGTGGAGTGGGTGGAGTTATTGCTTAATGATTGTAGAGTTTCTGTTTGAAGTAATAAAAAAGTCTTGGAAACAGATAGTGGCAGTGATTGCACAATAATGTAAATATAAAGAATGCCACTGATTTGCACACTTAAAATGATTTAATGGCAAATTTCATGTTATACATATTTTACCACAATACAAAAAACTAAAAAATATATATATAATTATAAATATTTTTTTCAGATTTATTGTATCCTTAGCATTACCTAAAAATTTCAGTAAGCTGCCAATACATTTGATTTCTGAAGATCCTTTGAGTTAGTTGTCAACTTATTTGTGCTCTTTAAATAAGCACCATGCCTTGATATTTCCAAATTCCTAGAAACTAGCCTAACCCTTATCAACATAGCTCCCAGGTACATAGCCCCATTTTGTGCTCTGCTTTTAAAATAATAAAAGGGTTAGTAAATGAGACAGAGGAAATTTGTGAAATCATGAAAACATTAAATCATTATTGGTTTGGCAACTAGTAGATGTTTGTAAAATTTTATCAAACAGTACATAAATAGCGTGTGCATTTAATTTTAGGTAAGTTGATTTTAAATCAACCTTTATAATTTAGAAATTTTTGTCTCATGTTTAGAAAATTATTTCAGAATTTTATTTTTCAGGGAACAGAGATATTATAAATACTTTTATTTGGTTTATGATTGCATTAAAATACTAAGAGTGCAAAGCTGAAATGTGTACTAATGCATTCAGGCTCACTACAGCTGCCTTAACTGTCTACTAACTCCCAGCTGTTTTCGGTTGGAAGGATACATGAAGTACTTGGATAAACTAGTAAATTATCTAAAAAATAGTTAAGAAACTTTCATGTTTAGTCTACATTTTGCTGAAGTGTATTTATTTGAATAGTTTAAATTGTTACTGTCATTCTATGTATCTAATAACAAAAGACTTCAAGGCACACTGCCACATTATGCCTAGTGTCCTTTCAAATGATTTGAGTTTGTATTATTTCAATAAAAATATAAGAGAATCGAGATTTTTTTTTTCTTAATGAGATTTTTAAAAACTTTGTCATGGTAGAACACATTTAAAGTCAATACAGAAGAGTCTGTTCATGGTGATAAGACAAGAACATACTCTGCTATTTGGACTCAAGGCAGCAGAAAGCAGAAGTCACAGGTTGAAGTATAATCAAAATTATCTTCCACTTTTTTTTTTACTTGAATGCAACTTCGATCAACAGTCTTAAAGCACCAGATTATCTATCAAACTGAGAAAACCTGTCTTAGGTAGCTATATCCTCTAATCAAATATTGGCAGCTGAGATCTTCTGGGTGATAAAAAAGATTTAAAGCCCAGAGTGACATTATTTGATTAATATCAAAGCAAACTCATTCAAGTCAAGGTGAAACATATATTATATAGTTATATTCACCTCTCAAGTTATTATTATTCTTTAGTAATACAGCTATAAGTTTTTACTGCTTTCACTAATATATATTTAAAAGCTTAGGTCAAAAATTTTCTTATAAGATATTTAATCTATATAAACTGATTGAAGTACAAAATACATTATAGAAGTAGAAATGTTAAAATTGTGGAAGTAATACTGAATCAGAGTTTAATATATGAAAGTAAGTAGTAGATTATCTTATTCCAGTTCTTGTGAAATCAATCCCTGGAACCCTAAATCACTTTAAAAATTAGTTATCATAAAATTAGGTAACTAAACGTACACTACCTAGTAATAAGGAGTTCAGAGAAACAGAGAACTTTGTTCATATTTATAATGTCACATGTCAATTCAGGATACCTTTAGCATGTTCTTATGTTTTGTAAATTAATGACTAGATATTAGAGGGTGGAGTAAACACTGCAGGTAGAGATTAGAATAGGAAAATGATTTTTATACCTAACAATATGTATTCACATAGGATTTAAGAGTAGTAATTTTCTTTTAAAATATTGCCTGTGGCCTGCCATGGCATGAGCAGAATCACGCTGTATTTATTATTTTAACAATGAAAAATTGATAAATTATTTAAATGTGTAATATATTGCATAAAAGGATACAACAAATCATCAGTCTATTAATCATGTTTGATGATAAGTCAGAATCCCTGGAAGATAAAAACTTAGAGTCAGTCCTACTTTTAAATCAAAATTTTGCGATTAGGAAGAGACTAAAATCACATTTTACATTTTATTGTTGGAACTGTCAACCGTTATCAGTACCATTTACTACAATGAAACTCTTAACATTTCAATAATTCTGACATTTCTTTACTATTTCCATCACCTAATTATCCAAAAGTGAGAGAAGTTCGAAGAAAGTTTATTTTGGGCCTTCAAAAGGTGGGTTCTTTAATAAGCAAGCCTTCAATGACAGTTCCTTACAGGGGCTTAGACTCTTTGGTTAGTGCCGCCCTAAAGCACTACGCTTCATGACTCCAGAAATTCAAAGGGAATAAATATACTAAAAATGAGTCTCTGGACTTTTTTGCATAACTAACAGTTCTCTCCTATATCTCTAATAGAAAGAATAAAGGGCTAGCTAATTTGTGAAATACAAATGAGAAGAGAACTATAAGGATATTTTATTTCAGTAGTCATAGAGTCCAGAAAAATAATAATACGCCCTTGACTGTGGTATTGATAATTGCTCAAGAGAGGGAGCTGAATATTATAGCTAGATTGTTCTAATTTTTTTTAATTCTTTAAAATTTCTGACTACCATGGGAGATAAGATCGTAGAGCTCTATCACAATTTGCGCATGACTTCCTGTATCCTATGTGATCTGAGCCTTAAATAACAAGAAATACTCTGTTTCTAACAGCATAAGTTCTAGTCAAAAATTAATGTCTGGAAATAAGATTAGCAAAAACTATGTCCACTTAGAGGAACACCTTGACTATATCAGTTTGTTAGATAAATCGTAACTCCAATGAGGCTGAAATGCTCTACGCAAGCCCAGAGAAATGTCAGTAAAACTGATAAGTCTATAGCCAGGATAACTAAGGAAAAAAGAGAAAAGACATAAATTACTAATATCAGAAATGAAAAAGGAGCCATCACTTCAGAACTCATTAACATTAAAACAATAATAAAAGAATACTACGAACAATTTTATGCTCACAAATTTGATAATCTAGATGTCACAGATAAATTCCTTCAGAGACACAATCTGCCAAAATTCACATAAGAGACAATCTGAATAGATGAGTATATAATAAAGTTATTAAATTAATAACTATTACCTTCCAAAACAGACAGCATCAGGCTCAGTGAATTCTACCAATTATTTATGGAAGAAATTATACCAATTCTCTAAAATCTTTTCCCAGAAATAGAAGCAGGGAGAATACTTCCTAACACATTCTATGATGCCATAATTAACCTAGTTCCAAAACCAAAGTACAAACAACTACAGACCAATAATTATAATGAACATAAATGCAAAAATCTTCAATAAAACATTAACAAATTAAATCCAACAATGCATAAAAAGAATTATACACCACAACCAAATATGTTTTATCCCAGGTATGTAAAACTGTTACAATATTCAAAAATCAATTAATATAATCCATCAATTAACAGACTAAAAAAGAGAAATCACATGATCATACAAATAGATGTAGAAAAAGAATTTGACATTTAACACCTATTAATGATAAAAATGCTCAGCAAACTAGGAAGAGGGAAACTTCTTAAATTTGATAAAGAATATCTACAAAAACCCTACAGCTAACATCATACTCAAGGATAAGAAAATCAAAGCTTTCCTGCTAATATCAGGAACAAGGCAAGCAATAGAATCAGGCAACAAGGCAAGATAAAAATATATGGAACAATCTCATCACTGCTTTTTAACATCTTACTGGGAATCTTAGGTAATGAACTTAGATAAGAAAAAAGGAAATAAAAGGTATTCAGAAATGAGAAGAAAAATTATTTTTGTTCACAGGTGACATAATCAACTATGTAGAAAATATATATTAAAAAAAAGGGGGAAAAAAAAAACCCTGTAACTAATAAGCGATATAATTGTTGCTATAAGCAAGACTGGGGGATATATGGTCAATATACAACATCTATTATTCTCCCATATACCAACAAAGAACAAGTGGAATTTGAAATTAAAGACACAACACCATATATTAGCACCTCAAAAATGAAATACATAGGTATAAGTCTAACAATAAATATTCAATATCTATAAGGCAGAGGATTCAGAATAGCCAAGTCAAAATTAAATGAAAATAAAAAACTTGCAGAACTGACACTACTCGACTGCAAGACTTACCATGAAGTTACAAGAATCATGATAATGTGCTATTGGTAAAAAAAAAATAAATAAATAGGTCAATAGAATAGAGAGCACAGAAATATATCCACATAATATAATCAAACTGATCTTTGACAAAGAGGCAAATGCAATACCATGGCGTGATAATGTATCTTCAACAAATGAGGCTGGGATGATTGGCATCCACATGCCAAAAAAAAAAAAAAAAAAAAAAGAATCTAGACACAGATTTTACACCCTTCAAAAAATTAACTCAAAATACATCATAGACCTGGAAGTAAAATGCAAACTATAAAACTCCTAGAAGATTTCAGAGGAGAAAACCTAGTAGACCTTGCATGACGATCAGATACAACTGCAAAGGCACAACCCATAAAGATAAATAATTGATAAGTAGGATTTCTTTAAAATTAAAAGTTTCTGCTCTGTGAAACACACTGTGAAGAGAGGAAAAAAAATAAAAAGCCAAAGGCTGGGAGAATATACTTGCAAAAGACATATTTAATAAAAGAATTTTATCCAAATATACAAATAGCTCTTAAAATTCACCGAGAAAATAAACAACCCAATTTAAAAAATGAGTTAAAGACATGAACTGACACTTCACCAAACAAGATACACAGATGGCAGAAAGCATATAAGCTCAACCTTCTTTGCCATTAGAGAAGTGCAAATTAAAACAATGAAATATTACTATATATCTATTAGAATGTCTAAAATCCAAAACACTGCAAACACCAAAGGCTAGTGAAGATGTGGAATAACAAGAACTCTCCTTCATTGCTAGTGGGAATCCAAAATGGTACAGGTACTTTAGAAAATAGTTTGGTGGCTTCTTACAAACTAAATATACTCATCATAATATCCAGCAACCACACTCCCAAAGCAGCTGAAAACTATGTCCACACAAAAACCTGCACATGGATGTTTATAGCGGCTTTATTCATAATTGTTAAAATTTGGAAGCAATCAGTAAGATGTCCAATCATTAGGTGAGTATATAAACTGTTGTATATCTAGAAAATGGAATATTATTTAGCACCTAAAATTATGCACTATTGAGACATGAAAAGATATGGAAGAAATTCAACTCAAATGCATATTACTAAATGAAAGAAGCCAACCTGAAAAGTCTTCATACTATATAATTCAAACTATATGACTTTCTGGAAAAGTCAAAACTATGGAGACAGTAAAAAGATCAGTGGTTGCCGGGGTTAAAAGGGAGGGAGGAATGAATAAGCAGAGCACAGAACATCTTTATGGCAGTGAAACATTACTATACAGTATTACTCTGGTGAATACATGTCAATGTACATTTGAAAAAATTCATAGTGAATCCTAACACAAAATATGAACTTTGTGCAATAATGTCAACATAGGTCGATTAATTATAACATATGTGACACTCCGATGTGCGATATTGATATTCCTGGATATTGGGGCAGGGTGGGGGCGAGTGGGAAGGTGGGGATAGGACAGGTTGTATATGGAAACTATGCTTTCCACTGAATTTTCCTGTGCACCAAAATCTACTCTAAAATATAAGCTTTATTAATTTAAAAAATAAAGTTTTAACAGTGTAATATATTATTTCATTCATGTCAGTTTAGCAATTAAATGAAATAATGCAATGTACACAGTGCAGTGTCATAATTTCTCAAACGTGTGTTATTTATGATGAATGTGCGGGGTTTGTTTCCTTTATATGCAGTATTTGGGGATGTTTAAGAGCTGAGCATGCTATTAAACAAAATCTATAATATTAAAAAAATAATCTTTAGATGATTATTTTCAATCAATATTGAATTTGGGCTAATTGGTTAGATATTTTTGAAAAAATTTCTGCTAATAAATAGTCCCAAACTCATTAATTCATAATCACAAAATACTATTTCTTGGCTTGATATCATTGTCTTTCATTCCTTTTCTCTTGTCTTTTTCAGCTAAACATTTTTTTTAAAATCCAATCCTCAAATATTTTATTTTTGAATCATTTGAAATATATCCAGGGCATTAATTAAGGTTAGTTTTGAAGAGAAAGGCATGGTACGACAAGGTCAGACAGTGGCTAGAATTAATAGGTTATCCCATAGAAAGATAATGAGAAATAGAACAATTTATGTTCCATTCTCTTTGCCATCTACTGAAAAGGGCTATAACTTTGTAATAGGGGTACAGATGCTAAATGATTCAAATATAAATCACAAGAAGTCAAATAACACAACATCCAGAATTTTACCTGTTATACTTTATTTCACTTTAGCAGGAGTTCTATACTCAAAAGAAATGCAACCTTCAATTGTTGGAAAAGAGTTAATGTGTAATATATATGCTGCACACAACAAATAAATAGAGACATCAGTTTGAAAATAGGAATGGGCACATTTGAATTAATGTCAGAGATCTTTGTCTCAAAATAACTGAATAAGTTGTCAGACTAATCCTCTTGACACTAGAAATAAAAACTACTGTCAATTTAATTGACAGTTGGAAATGATAAAAAAAAAATTGCAGCATGCTTCAAATTTGAGGATAGATTCTTGAAGTTAGCAAATTTAATCTAAGAATGACTTAGTTTTCTGTCCAATTGGACCTTAAATGTTTTTATAAGAAAGATATTGTTAGCATTTACAAGTGGGAACTAAGTCTTAGAAATATAAATTTCCTAAGGTCAAAGAACTAGTAAAAGACAGGAGAGGCTCAACTTTTGATCTTTGTCACTTTAGAGCTTCTAGTTTTAATTATTACACTACACATTTTATGATCACATAAGATTATCTTCCCTATCGAGTGACAATAAGAGTTCCTATATATCCATAGCACAGTGCTAGGCGCTAGAAGTTACACAGTATTTCATTTCATTGAATACCAGACAGCATTGTATGTATTATATTAAAAAAAATATTTGAATAACTAAAAACATTTTTCTTGAAGACAGAGGAGAACCTGTCAAATCCAAATTGTATTTCAGAGTCTCAGTAAATACAAAGTGGTATAGATCTGCTTAAAATTTCAAGGCTTTCTTAAATTTTCAAAATAAGTATTGGAGAAATGATAATAAATAAAAGTGATTCTGTTCTGTGACAGAATATTATAAAAACAGCATGTTAAAAACATTTTAAAAATATCGTTTATGGTAGTTCAAACCTGAGAAGAGGTGGAGATAGTATAAAAATTATTGGTTGAATCTAACTTCATACTTTAACAGGCATTGCCCTACTATCTTGTGTTACTTCTAGCTTGTATGTAGTTTTTAAAATAAAGCTATCTTGTGTTACTTCTAGCTTGTATGTAGTTTTTAAAATAATTACCAACCACTAGAACATTAATAAAAGGCTAAAATTGAGGAAAATAATATGAATAACTAAATATTTTTGTTTGTTATATTATTATTTGTTCTTAGAAAATGTTATAGCCTAACATCACTGAAGACACAGGGTCATTGGACTAAGTTTTGAGTATTCTTTAAACAGTCTTTTAAACATATTTGTATTTCCTGCATTCTAATTGATGTCTAAATAAATCTTAGTATTAGATTTCATATTCTCCTTGGGAACTCTCTACCCAGCTCAAGTATTTAGTATTTACTCATCTCTATCAAATATAAGTGGTGCCTTGAAATATAGTTGAGGTGAAGAAAGAAAAAGCAAGCTGTAATTTTTATATGTAAGCTGATCATAAAGTAAAATGTTTGCTAACTTGAAGTATCATAGAGCTTAAAAGTCTCCCATGTTTTATGAAGAAAACAATCTATTTATGTACTAACATTGAAAGTCTTTCACACTTTGTTTATTTGCATTATTATAATCATTATGTATCAAGCATGCTTTTTGTTCTTCCATAAAGTTTTATAGTGTAAATTTCAAGAAATATCTAAAAACATTTAACAGCTTCTGTTACTTTTTTTTTGTGAAATATTCCCTAATTGCAAATTAGGTGGTTAGTGGTTAGAAGGAGTTAATGTGCCTCTAAAGCCTCTCTTATTATCTGGGAATAATTGTAGGCATTGGGCTCATTAAGCAACACATTGACCCTCCTCTAATACTACAGAAACTTCACATTTACATTTTTTTCTCTTTATTTAACATTTATTTTATTTCCTTTTTATTCTTTTTAAATTGGCTAGATTCAGTTCAGTGCTATCAGCTTATATTTTAGTATGGAACTTTCTTTTTAACTTTAACATTTCATATACAGATGTGATTTTGACCAATGCCTTTTTTGAAAATCTTTACTGAATGACACAAGTTCAGTGAATATATTTTATTCCATATCATCAATGGCCTCACCAAATGGTAAATACAAATACATAACAGTTACAGCAATACTTCAAGGTCAAAATCATGATCTTATTACTGTGCTCTTCTCGAGATGCCCATTTTATCTTGATCCTTTAAGCAGGGGTCCCCAAACCCTGGGCCATGAACAGGTAATACTGGTCTGTGGCCTATTAGGAACAGGCCACACAGTAGGAGGTGAGCGGCGGGCCAGAGAGCAAGGCTTCATCTGTACTTGCAGCTGTTCCCCAGTGCTAGCATCACTGCCTCAGCTCCACCTCAGATCATCAGGTATTAGATTCTCATAGGCATACCAGTTCCTGGTGCCAAAAAGGTTGGGGACCGCTGCCTTAACTATAATTATTCTCCTTAGAATTTTATAAAGGATTTGATGGAGTTCTCATACATCAGCAAGAGGCTGATAAGTTTTAACTCCATGTCTTTTGTTGTTCATCGCTCATATTATCTTGCTTAATTAAAATCAGTCACTATGCTTCTCCCCTATTGAGACTAATTGATTTGTGTGTATATTGTTACTAACCTCAGTCAAATCATTTTATACTTCAACAAGAAAGACTCTTCTAATCTTCATGAAGGACCTTCCCTAATAAAGTTACATACATCTTTCTTTTCTACTACAGCTCACAGGAACTCAAAAGCAGGACTAGCTTCAGAGCTGATCTATACTTTAACATCCAGGCTCTGCACTCAGCTTGATGCAGTTTTCTCAATGTCTGTCACTCTAGTTTTTTTCATTTTCTTTTGCTTTGTTTTTTCATTTGTAGATCTTGAGTCCTGATGATAGTCCACTGTGTTTTTTTCTTAATAAATTTATTGAGATGACATTGGTTAATAAAATGTTTCAAGTGTACGATTCTATAACATATCAACTGTACTGTGTGTTCACCACTCAAAGTCAAATATCCTTCCATCACCATATATTTGACCTCCTTTACCTTTTTCTACTCCCTCCGCCCTCTTGTCCTTCTGGTAACCACTAAACTGTCTGTGTCTATGAATTTCTGTTTGATCATCTTGTTTGCTGCTTTCAGTTTTATATCCCACATATAAGTGAAATCACATGGTTCTCAACTTTTTCTGTCTGACTTGTTTTGCTTAGCATGATTATCTCAAGATAGATCCATGTTGTCACAAATGGTAGTATTTCATCTTTTCTTATGACCAAGTAATATTCCATTGCATATATGTACCATAACTTCTTCATCCAATCATCTATTGAAGGACACTTCAATATTTCCACGTCTTGACCACCACGAATAATTCTGCAAGGGACATTGGGGTCATACCACCTAAATTCTCAATGAGTCTTGCATAGAGATTTATAATATCATATAAATTCATTAGTAAAATAGTGGAGAGCTGTTCCTCAATTAGAAATACCTTTTTTTCTTAAAAATAAAATATAGGGGGAGGTAAATAAGGGTAAAATGGGTCAAATGTATGGTGATAGAGATTTGACTTTGGGTGGTGAACACACAATACAATATACACATGATGTATAATTGAATTGTACAGTTGAAACCTATATAATTTTATTAACCAATGTCACCTCAATAAACTTTAAAAAAGGCAAATGGTATATTTTGTGACATTCCAAAAATGTCTGTGTTTTAATAAGGAAAGTAACATTTTTTTTGTTTTCCTCCAAAAAGATGTGTTTCTCCCTTAAAACAATACAATCTTAGTGTTTAAAGGTATGCATATTCAAACATCTCTGAGAAGCTCAATACTTTTATTTATGCCAAAATTCAGGGAAAGATTTTTCAGAAATCAGATTATTTTGGCTTTCTTATAACCTAAATACATCATCTCTACTACTTGAATCCAAAAATGAGAAATGTGTTTTGAAAGAAAGTTGGATGAGTAAAAGTGATAAAAATTTCTTTTTCTGTTTTTATTTTCAAAGGCTAAGAGACACAAATCAATTAGATTCATGAAATGATAAGGTTAATGTTCAAACATATGTACCTAATCCCATAAAATTGTATGAGTAACATTCATTTTATGTTTGGGATTGCCCTTTTTCTAACGAACGCCAGAGGATGTATTTCTAATATGCCAAGGTTTTGCCATATATTTCAGGGACTAAAAGTCTATTTTAATTCAAGTACCATGCAATTCTTTTAAAATTCTATACTTGCCAAAAGATTTCGAATATTTGACATCAATTTTGAGCTCTGAAGCAGTTTAGTAGGGGTTATGCAGAATTTAATATCTTGGAACATACACTTGAGTGCATTACCTAAGAAGACACAGGGACCTTGCAATAGGAAGTCATATTTTGAACTATTAATTTGATTTAATGCCTTGGAAGCAATATTAGAAAGGCTTACTAATAAAGAACGGGGGGGGGCAAATATGATGCATTTATTCTCTTACTATATTATTTAATTACTTCATGGAGATAATAATCAAATCTGTCCATCTAATTGTAGCTGTTTGATGTGATTTGTAGTTTAGCATTAGAATTCAAAATTAGACAATACAGTCTCATCTACCTCTATCTCTACAAAAATGTATCACCTATTACAGATTCTAGATTCATTTTCTACTTTTAGCTATATTTCTAAATAAACAGAATAATTTTCAATAACAATTCACTGAGCTGGTGTTCATTTTTATTTGTAAGGATTATTGAATGACCTCATGGAAATAATTCTGGTCAAAAATAATTGTAAGCATAATAAAATCCATGTGAATTGCTTTAGGTAATGAAACACTTGCATTTCTGTTCATTCAGTGCATATCAGAATTAATGTGATTTATAGCTTGCTGTCAAAAGTTTTAAATTCTCTGAGGCATCAGAGATGTTGAAAATTGAGATTTTCAAAGATAGGAAAATAAAATAACTCATTAAAAAAAGAATTTTGTTTTTAATTTGCCATTTTTCTATAGAGTTATGTGTTTATATGGTAAAACATTAAAACAATACAAAATTATACTACCAAATATGTCTTTTTTTTTATATCTGTTTACCTACATCCCTTCTCTGAAGGTAAGCATTCCAAGTAGATGCTTTCATATCTATCTTTTTAGAGAGATTTGATTCATTTAAAGGAAAATATCTCTACTTTCAAGTCTAAATGTTAACAATATTTTGTTATATTCATTGCTTTTACTTAATAATATAATTCGTGAATCCTTTAATATTCAAACAAATAGTATACTTATTTATCTTTTGAATGAATGGTGTTGGGAAAACTGTACATCCATGTGGAAAATAATAAATTTAATTCCTTGTCTTCTACTATATACAAAAGTCAATTGGAAAAGGATTAAAGATCCAAACATAATACCTCAAAATATAAAGGTCCTTGAATAAAATATAAGAAGGATATTTCATGACAACGGATTGAGCAATGATTTCTTGGATGTGACACTGAAGCACGAACATCAGAAGCAAAAATAGAAAAATGACACTACATCAAACTTAAAATTTTGTGCACTTCTCATTTCTGGCCTGGCATGTAAGTTACTTACACATAGTCATTCTATCCTAACAGCAATAAAATGCTGAATAAACTGAAAAATCAGCAATTCTTCTTTGATCTTCAAAGAAGTGGGGTCCCAGGGCAAACCACTGACACAAAAATTAGAGAGACATACAAGCAAATATAGAGAATTACTACATATCAGAGGAAAAATATATGAGCAAAAATTTTCATGGAAACTAGTGCTGGGGTAGGACTTGATGAATTTTTGGAAACTCACTGTGGTCAAGCCTGAAGGATTAAATGTCCATGGGAATCCAGTCATTATTTTTCAGTGGGGCACATTTTTGAGTTTTACTTCCAAGAACTCTACCAGCTTTTCAAAGTGAATATAAAAGTGAATATAAATATACCCTAATATATACCCTAATATCGTCTGATGGGGAATATAAAATAGTCAAATTCACAAAAATAGAAAGTAGAATGGTGGTTACCAGGAGCTTTAGAGAGGAAGAAATGGGAGTTATTTAATGGGTATAAAGATTCAATATTGTAAGATGAAAAAGTTTGAGAGACCTGTTGTACAACATTGTGGATGCACTTAACATCTGCTGAATTACATACTTTAAAATTGGTTGAGATAGTAAAAATAATTTTAAATTAAAAAGTGTTATTTAGATTGATTCTATATCTTGGCTATTATAATACAATGTTGCAATGAATACAGGGATGGATGTGTATTTGTTTTCAAATTATTGTTTTGGATTTCTTTGAATAAGTACCCAGAAGTCAAATTGCTGGGTCATAAGGTAATTCTATTTTTAATTTTTTGAAGAAACTCCATACTGTTTTCCAAAGTGGCTTCACCAGTTTGCAATCCCACCAACAGTGCACAAAGGTTCCCTTTTCTCCACATTCTCATCAACATTTGTTATTTGTTGATTTATTGATGATAGTCTTTCTGACAGGTGTGAAGTAATATCTCATTATGATTTTAATTTGCATTTCTCTGATGACTAGTGATGTTGAGCATCTTTTCATGTATCTGTTGACCATCTGTATCCCCTCTTTGGTGAAATGTCTCCTTAGACATGGGAGATGCATCCACAGAGCATAAACATTTATTTTAAAAAATGCCACATTTATAATGTTACCAAGTCCAACACACATTAAAAAATTATGGTCTTTAAAGTCTAATTTCTAAAACTTTTATTTTTATTCCTGAACTTTAAAGACAAAATGTGAGGTTCTGTAAAGACAGCAAGCTCTCCATACTTCTGTTAATGGTTTATATGAGAGGTATTGTGCCAGAAATTTAACATCTACTTCTTTACTTTCACAATTCAGGTTTGAAAAAACATGGACATCTACCCTTTCAAGTAAACAGAATTCCTGTCTACATGGTTTAAATAGAAGATTAGCTAAATGAACATTATTATTATTATTATTAACATTCTCTTCCAAAGATGTTAGAGAAAATGCTTCATTTTGAAACGAGCAAATAGTTACCTTCTTTTCAGCCAAATAACATTTCCCAGTGCAGCTTAGCTGCAGAGAGCTTATGATTACGTTGTTTCTGATTGGCTGGAGGAAGTAATACTGAAATTAGCAACGTGTTTGCATTTTTAGCTCTTGCCATGTAATACTCTGCTGGAGGTTCATTCTGTAGTATTGAATAACAAAATTTAATAAAGCAACAACACATGCTGCTGGGAAGAGCTGTAGTATTTGGTTTATTAGCTCATTTTCCCTCAAATACTATTGACTTATTTCTTCGGCACTTATGAAAAATATCATAAGAAAGAAAAATGGAGGAAATATGAAACTATAAAAATAGGTCATGATTGATATTATCTTTGTCATGATCCCTAGAAAAAAAGACCTAGAGTCAACAAAGCTTTCATGTTAATATTTTACTGGGGTAGGAAAAGGGAGATTTGTAGGAAAGAAAAAGTGAGAAAAAAATGAAGTGAAGAAAAAGTGAAGAAATGAAAATACAGGAGATGCATTATCAACCTTGTTCACTGCTGTATGATAATGTTACTGATCGCTCAGTCTCACTGGTACATCTTCTGACAGGGATTTTGAAACCACTGCTTCTCAGAAGATGCAGTTGGAACAGATGTAGAAGATACTCAAACTATCTCTGCCTCCCTCTTCCTTCCTTCTCTCACAAGACTAAATTCACTCAGTAGCTTACCAACTTTCTCACATTTAAGGTTCTGTCATCTAGTATCTAAAATCAGGCTCTGGAGCAGCCAAAGTTTCCGGTGGACGAGTTTAATTACCTAGTGCATGTACACACCAGTTTCTCCTTGTAAGTGTATGCACACCAAGGGCGGTACTTTAGGGACAGCTTTGGTGACAGGTGAAGTATCATGGGCTTTATAACCACAGAAATAATTCAAACTGTCACTAGGACTGTCAGGACAAATTGTCAAATCCTAGAGGGGAAGTAGACCAGATCGTGACCATCTGGGGTGGCACATGAGCTGAATCCACTATGGCTCTTATTTCACTTTAATTCACTCAACCCTCTCATGATATTCTGATTTCACCAAGATGCCTTCAGTTCTTCATGTAGAGGGGAAGGGGTGGAGAGTTTCAGTGTCCTACGAGGCTTACATAATAACTGATTGTAGGATTACAACTGATTTTCATCATTTACTCCTTCCACCAACTTTTTAGATTTTTCTTCGCCCTCATACAACACTTTGCTAATTTAGTCTATTGGATAGAATAGTGATCCAAAATACAAGGCATGGACTAAGGTGAAGCAAGCACTCCTACACAAGAAAATTTAAGATACTCACTATTAGGGTCTTACAAGAGCTCACACTGGAGAACAAGTGCCTAGTTAAATTTATGCCTCATGTGTCTTGCTTATCTAACATGAGTCTTCATCTGCATTCTCCTTCCGGGGCACCAGATCTTAGTTTCCTCTGCGTGTAGAGCTGAGGTTCTTGTAATTTCCCTTTTACAGTTTGTACTATCCATTGAAGAAACATAAGACGTTAAGTGAGTCCCTGGGATTCCAGGCATATTTCTCTCTACAAGTCTAGATATTCATACTGCAAAGGTCCAATTACCATCTACTACAGTATCTGTTTTCTTTGCCAGCTAGTTCACCAGCATAAGACAAAAGTGGCAATGTGGAAATCATACTTTCTCTAACAAAGGAATCCCCACTGTCAGCCATTAAAACATCTACCCTCTGAGATTCAGCACCTCTTAACCAGCAGAAAAGAAGACTGAAGAAATAGGAAACAAAAATTCCACTAGTTGTTATGGAGAGTTATGGTAAGTAGAGAAATCTTCCTTCTAACTTTTGGTCCCTTGACGCATCTAGGTATTGGGGACATGGTACCACACAGTATCAGTTGATAGAGAGTGCTCCAATCCCACATAAGATTGTAGCTAAATTTTTGAAAGGCCATCTCACCATTAAGTCAGTCTAAATGCTTCTGGGTAACAAAAATTCCTTAGTCATGAGCCAAGTGTAACCTTCCCTTTGACTAAAGTATATCCCTTAGACCAAAGAAATATTGAATATTATTAAATATAAAATTGGTGGTAAGTATTACCATTAGACACCACTGCAAGTCTCTTCCTGTTTCCAAAGATCGATTTACATATATATTCTCCAGATTTCCTTGTTTCTGAGTTTTCAATCTTGTTTAGTCCAGGTTAATATACTGGCCAAACTGTATGATTTCAAGTCAGTATTGAATCATATCTCCAGCCACCTCTCACTAATAGGGTGGAAATGATAAGAAAAGTTATTTCAGCTTTTGCTCCTCCAGTATGGTTACCTTCTACTTCCTCTTATCTATATTAAACAGAAATAAAAGTTTTCCTAAATGTGCTACCATTGTCTACTAGTGGTTTCCAATCCCCTTCTTATTAATCATAATGAGATTCCTGTTTCTCTCATATTGTGATAAAGTCCAACTCCAAAATCCCATTATAAGGTCTGTTTGTAATCCATGATACTAAGCCTGCTAGTCCATGATCCCCAGAAAGCAGAGTCTAAGGCAAATGCTTTGGTAGCTAACGTTTTATTGGCTGTAATTCCAGAGAAGCAACAGTGAAGGAAAAAGGAAAGGAAGGGAAGGAAGAAAGATGAGCAAATTAAAAAAAAAAGGTGTTTAATGAAGCTGATCTCAGATTCACATACACAAAAAGCAGCTGATTTCTCACTATGGTAGACTGAATTATTGGTTTTACAGCCATCCCCTTTGCTTTATAGCTTTGCAGTTCTTCTCATTAAAAGCAAGGCCTGTTTTCTCACTGTACTGAATTTATGCTTGAATGTAAGCTTTCCTTTGGCCTTTGGGATATTAACAGATGTGATGCAAGCTGAGACTTAAATATGCTCCTTAAATGTGCTTGTGGGCTGAGGCTCTTGCACGTAAGGTTGCTTGCTGGTTCCAGGTGAATGAGACAAATGTGGAGCAGGCCTCAAGACAATTTAAAGTCAGCTAGAGAAGTCAAATCCACTTTCCTACAGATATTTGAGTAAAAATTAAATGGTAGACGTAAAATACTGAGTTTAGGGGCTGTTTATTATGGCAGGAGCTGACCAATATGAAACCTTGTAGAGCATTTTCAGCAAAGCAATGTTAAACTACTGAATCCCAGACTATCTACTGGTAGAAGATAGAAGATATCTGTTTACTACCTTCTGTCCCCAAAATCCCACTTTGAAAGTATGTCTCATGGAACTTCAACTCACTTGCACTACAAGGTTGTCGAACACAGGGCCGAGAGCAAATTTGGCAATGTCAGGGCCTTTCTCTGTCCAGCCCACCAATGCACAGGAACTGGACTTTACAACTACAAGAATATTGTGAGATTTCACACCAGCTTCTGCATCTTGGAAGCAAGACAAGTGGCCAAGATCAAGACAGTAGGTTATTCCAAGACAATCTGGAATAATATATAAACTGTTTATGGCACAGATAAAATTAGTCAATTGAAACTGCTTGAACTGAATTTTTTCAAATTTATTCTTTTATAGCAAAACTCCTTCCTCCAAGTTAATTTATATAATAAAATCAAGAAAATTGAAATCATTTTAAGTTAAATCTGATATATTTACCCTATCTATGACATGATTTATGAGCATATTTAAAATTAATAAAAATAAATAATAAACAAATAATTTACCAAGCCTGAGGTATGAGTATGATGGTTCAGTTCCATGGGAACAGTATAGGAAATTGCCAACAAATGCTCAAAATACATGGGCACACATAAACATGCCACCCCCATACACACATATACCTACACACACAAAGGGAACTGAAAAGGCAATGATATAGTAATAGGACATAAATGTAATTTGAATTTAGATATATGTAGGCAAAAGACTGATGTTCTGCTTCCTAGCTATGGGACAATGGCCTAGATAATTTTCTTATCTAAGTCTCAAGGTCATGATTACACAATGGGAATAAATGCTATACTCCTTATAAAAATGTTGTGACAAGGTCTCCTCATGAGTACATTCCATTATGTAATAAATAAAAGAAGATGAGAAAGCCCCAATGAGAAGGATCTCATAATTTAGTGGGAGGGCTAGAAAATAAATATGTATTTATAACAGGTAATATCAAAATGCTTTGGTATCTGACTTCAGGATATTATAAGATAAAATAGAAGAAAAATGTAATGGCTTTGTGGATAGGAGATAAAGAAAAGAATTCTCACTAAATTAATATAAGAAAGTAAAGCATAAGGTAATAAAAGTGCTAGCAATATTTTAAAAGTTTTAGTAATAAAAGTGCTAGTAATATTTTAAAAGTTTTAATTTTATCAGACTGGAAAGATGTTCCTTAGGGTATCATATTGCACTTACATATTTCTCTAAATTGTGAACAATATATAAATGCATCCAGACCCTAACAAACACAATTCTGGCCCCTTTTTTATAAGTGTCATTGTGAGAAATACCATCAAAGAAGTGATTCCTTCAAATTGGCTTAACTAATGACTGAAATTGCAAGAAACATTTAGTATGTAGCTTGTGGTATTTCAAGCCTAGAAAAGTAACTTATGATCACATATCCAAGCTCCTATTCTTTTCTTTATACATAATTCTACAGTTTGGCTGCTAAAAAAGTATATTTCACTCAATCCAGCATCTTATGAGATTGGGTTGGAGGAATTAAGCTTTGTTTTAATTCTTGCTATAATATTTATTGAGCGATGCTAAACTACGCTTACTCTACCAAATTACTATATATCGATCAATTGTATGCAATACAATTAGACAGTGTTTTCTTGGAGAACAATCCTGGCTAATTTATTAATTTATACCTCAGTTTTTCACTTATTGGTTTATCACTCCATAACCTTGATTTAATAACTTCATTTTTTTCAAGTAATAAAAAAAGAAAGGTCATTGGGGAAAGACATGAATGGAAATCATCAGAGCAAAATACTTTTATAATATATTTCATATTTACTTAAAAAAACAAATTAAAAAAATGTTTAATTTGGGACATTTTGTTTTGTGTGTGTGTGTGTGTGTGTGTGTTTGTGTGTTTTGTAGTTCAGGTTTGCATTAGTTTAACAAACTTAGATAATAGGAAAGTCAATGTTCCCGGTCAAACTACTAGTTCTCCTAGTAGTCTTCATGTTGATATTCAGGTAATTTCATTTTGAGAATGAATGTGTTTATGTGTTTTTATGCTTGTGTGTGTGAATATGCAGATATGTTTTCCTCTGGAATCATTATTATTAATGTCTTTATCTATTTCTTGGCAGGTAGTTTCCTAAACAGAAGTACTCTATTAAGAAGCATTGGACATTTTTGAGGTTCCTGGAGATAAGGAAACAAAAAATTGTCACAAAGTAAGAGTTAATTTTTTATAGCTTTCTATATTTTTTCTACATTCTATTTCAATAGCCTCTTTTCCATTTCTAACTCGAGTTTATTTTATTAGAATGCTCAGCCTCTTTACATAAGGAGCATGCAACCAACAAATGTAAACACTGATGATATAATTTTCTTGTAATGTTTATTATTCATAAGTATATTGAACTTTTTCTGTGACCACTAATGGTTATGCTAGGAACAAATACATCCTTAAAAGTGAATATAATTACATTGCCAATATGTCTTTCTCCTTTGATATATAAAGTGTAGTGACAGGTATAAAAAGAATGTAATATTTAGGCAGCATTATTGATATGGCTCATGATGTAGAAAAACTACTGGACAAGGGTGTCAATTTCTGGCTGGAATCCCAAGTGAAAATGAACAGAAGAACCCAAGTGAAAATGAACAGAAGAAAGAACTGTGAGGCAGCCAGTTACAGAACACAAACTGCATGGTCACGTGGTTGACAATTTTTCCTTGTAATGACTCAATGGCTCAGACATAGGAAAACCATTTCAAACCTGACCAGAGAGAAAATATTGAATTATCACCAAAAATTTTTCAAAGTCAAGTTATTAGACTTAATTGGAAAGAATGCTGTGTAATGATTTTGAATGTTTTCTAGAATTCCATTTTTAGCAATTCAGTAATGAGCTATATCGTTATTTATAAATAATTGAATGCTTTGGTTTCATAAAAAGTTAGACTACATTTCTTATTTTAATCAACTACTGAGAAATATAAATTTATTTTTATATGTTTATTCCCCTGAATGAAAACCATTATCACAGATTTTATGTACTAGATACTAATGACTTAATTAAAACTTCTAGAAGATGTTCTTGACAAAGAGATGTTACACTGAAACTGCACGTCAATTGTACATAGGGAAAAAAGGTTTTTTTACAACCATTAGACATGTCTAAATTATTTTCACATATCACATTTTGGACCAAACTGAAGCAGAAGCATAACTTTAAATTATCAGACTAAGAATACTTTATATTTTATGCTGTAAAGTTCAAGTTAATAAAGACAACTTACAGAAAATATTATTTATTGCTAATTATTTTAGAAGAAGTTCAAACAATTATACTTTATACATGTCACACTTTATATATCAGGGATATCTTGCTTATTAAAAGGAGAGGACTAATTTTGATTTTTATAAGTTTATTTCTCTAAAACAAATATTTCTTTTGAAAAAAGGAAGATTAAGAATCTTCTTTGTAATTTTAAACCATTTTGAAATGAGCAGTATAGTTCTATAAAATATACTGCATTCCAATTAAAATTATTAGAACCTCTATAAGTCTGCAAATTACAAAAATTACAGAAAATTGTAAAAATTAAACTACTATTTAAAAATTTGGAAAATTATTTCATAATATGGTTTAATTTTTATTAACAAACTCAATGGTTATACACTCAAATTAGAGAAAACTTCTTTAAAGTAACTTTCTTCCTAAAATCCCATTTTTTTATTAGATAGTCACTTGTATTACCACTGAGTGTGTCATTCCCGTAACTGTAGCATCACTTAGGGCAGAGATGTGTCTTGCATATTCCTCTATCTTGTGCCTTGTTTGCAATACTGGTCACATAGGAGGTACATGGTGACTTACAAGTAAGTGAAGGGATGAGTAGAAATATAGAAAGATATAATAAGACGGGAATCGAAAACTAGATCAGGTAGATTTGAAAGTCAACTAAAGATACACTACTTAAATAAGAGACATAAATTTAGGTGCTTCATAAAGCTACTTCTCTAAATTAGTCTATTAAATTAATAAGTCTTGATGCACACATTGAATGACTAGCATTTCATATTTGGAAAAAAATTCTATTTAAAATTGACCCCTGGAAATAGTTTAAAAATCTATCTAGTTCTTTTGCGCTACAGAGATTGTCTTACAACTGGTTTTGGAAGAATGAGAATAAATATATAAATATGTTTTTTTCTCAAACCTACTTACTGAGATCATATACAAGACAATAATAAAATTATAGCTGAAAGACAACTGATACAAGTTTTACAAAATAATATACCTTAAATGTGTAAAATATGTGCACACAAAGGCTTTGTTAGCAAAACAGATATGTCCAGATAACTAAATGTCCAAACTGATAACTAAATATTTTAATCAGAAGAAGTGGATAAGTTGTAAAAACCTTAAATTTTCAGTATATCATGTGAAATGTGATTTATCAGACTTGATGGTTATAAACTGTAACTTTAGAATTAATTTAAGAAATTCATCCATCTTAGTTAGTAGTAGTTTTCTTTGCTGAACTTGAATCAACATTTGCTTACAAACTGATGTACTGTTGTGTGATGGTCTTTTACTGGCCAAATGAAAAGTCATGGAATTTGAAAAGGAAATTCTGATCTGGCATGGGGTCCTACAGGATGGCCACCAGACCGAGTCCTATGGATGCTCTATCTTATATAATTTATAATATGTTTAAGCATTCTGTAAAGATATTTAGAGGAAGATTTTTTGGGGGGAGTGGATTTTGAGTGCTTCCTATTATTAAACTTCACACCACCTAGAAATAAGTACCTCAGACTCAACAACTCTGCAGAATGTTGAGTGAGGTTTTTTAGAACATAAGGAAGTCCAAAAGGACAATGCCCAAGAGATGAATAACTATACATACATACTTTGTGAGTGTCTAATTTTAAATGTATTGTAAAATTTTAAAAAAATGTCTGGTTATAAAAGTAGCTGCTGGAAGGAGAATTCTAGATGATTGGCATCCCAATAGCATTAGAAATCCTCTGATTTAGCAAAACCCACTTCTCAGGACTTATTGAAACCTTCATCCAAGAAGGATAGAGTCTTTAGGCAAATCCCCGAGGTGACAGCAACAATAATTCAACTGACAACACGTGACAAGTGTTGTCTATGTGTGTGTGTATGTATGTATGTATGTATGTTTGTATTTACATGTCCTTATTGTTTTTAAAATAAGACATAGGAAAAACTTGACAGTGTCAAAGAATAGTTCTGTTGTTGTTCAGTGACTGGCCTTCTGGAATCTTCATTCAGCTTTCCAGATCATTTTAATAATACTACTTCTACTATAAATATTAATAATGATGTTGACATTTAAATTTTCTTAAGCTTATAAAAGTTATGTTTAGAAAACGTCAATGTGCTAATAATCTAAAATATAAATTCAAAATAAAACAACCATCGTGCTTTGCAAATGCAATGGTAAAACAAGTGGCCTAACCTGATCCCCATTTTATTTTATTTTTAATTAATTAGTAATTAATTAATTTATTTTTTATGGTGACATTGGTTAACAAAATCCAATAATGTTTCAGCTGTACACTCTAACAGTAAGGCATATATATGTTTACACTGTGTGTTCAGCTCCCATAGTCAGATTTCCCTCTGTCACCACATATATGACATCCTCCCCACCCCAGCCACCTCCCCCTCTTCCCTCCCTTCTACCCTCTGGCAACTACCAGTCTACTGTCCATGACCATGTTATTGCCTGTCTTGTTCATCTGCTGCTCCTAGGTCCATATCACACATATAAGTGACATCATGTGATTTTCAACTTTCTCTGGCTCATTCCACTTAGCATGATCATCTGAGGTCCATTCATGTTGTCGCAAATGGCAGTATCCCATCTCTTATGGATGAACAATATTCCATCGTACATATGTAGCACAGCTTCTTTAACCAATCATCCATTGCAGGACACCTCTGTTGCTCCCTGTCCTGGCCACCGTGAGCCATGTTGCCATGAACATCGGTGTGCAAATATCTTTTCAGATGTGGGTTTTCAAGTCTTTGGGGCGAACACCCAATAGAGGGATTGCTGGATCATATGGTAGATTAATTCTTAGTTTTTTGAGGAACCTCTATACTGTTTTCCATAGTGGCTGTACCATTTGCAGTCCCATCAACAGTGGATGAAGGTTCATTTTTTTCTCCGCATCCTCTCCAGCATTTGTTATTGCTTGTCCTTGTTGATTATAGCTATTTTAACAGGTGTAAGATGGGAATCTTGTTGTGGTTTTGATTTGCATTTCCCTAGTAGCTATAGATGTGCATCTTTTCATATATTTGTTGCTGATCCCCACTTTATACCAGACTACAGATAAAACTTCTTAGCCCACTTCATACAGAATTTCAGAGACATCATTTCAGACTAAGCTGAAATTACTCTCAAGATCAATACGATAATATGATATTGGGGGCTGTGCAAGTTATTTTCATTTTTAGATTGTATACTGATACTTTATGGTACTTATGATATAGTTGTATATAAATTAATTTTCAGTAATTTATAATTTCATGTTATTTAAGAGCAGTATTCATAGCTTGTGGAATTTATCCCCTATCATATCCTTTATTGTAACAAAAATAAGACAACATCTGATAGACTGTAAATGTATATATGTTGCTCAAGAAAAAGATTTATCTGGTGATCTGAATAAACTTGACAATGGCTGTTGAATGGCTAGTTGCTAGAAAAAAAAAGGGTTATCTTTGATTATTCAAATATTAATATAAATTTCCCACTTGGATGAACAAGTATTATTATCATCAGTATAAATTATTCTCAGACTACTGCATCACTAAGATGGTTTAGAACAAATGAATTAGATCTCTTACCAATGAATATAGACTTCTATCTAATACATGTCAGAAAATTGCTAATCCTAGCTCTGCTCCTAATTCCCTGTTACTTTCATTTAAGCCTCTTGTACTGTCTTTATTTAATTTCTTCAGATGTAATTTGAAGGGTATGATATAATATTCCAAGATTCTTTGATTCTGTAAACTTTGAATTGCTCACTTTTGTTACTCAGCACAAATAACTATATTCAGCAGTTAAAAAGAAAATTAACAAATAAAAAAACAGAGATTGAGTTTCCTGATGTTATTTTAAGGTTATCTTGTAATCTACAAGAAATATTGATATAAGCAATATAAAATTGTTTTTCTTTTCACTCTTTTTTTACTATTTCATTGAATTAACATAATCTGGTGAAAAAACATTTAGGTATTTTTAAAAGTATTTTTTAAACCTTAACTCACTTCATCCTTTGTAATAAAAATGATAAAAATCTTTCTGTGGTTTACAAACAGAAAAAAAAAAAATATATATATATATATAAATAACTCATATGTTATATCACTTTTTACTTTTCGTTACTAGCCAAAGAAATATTGTATTTTCAGCATAATTTAAAGTAATTTCTTTATCAAATTTAATGATATTTTTTGATAGACATTTTTCTTCAGCAAGGCAGATTTTTGGGATAGATTTGGCCTTCAGTTTGATTTATCATTTCATTTAGAACGAAAGGTTCTGGGAATTTTTACCTCTCATACAGAATGCTAAAAATTAGAACTAATGTTTAAAACTATGCAAATAATAATTTATTCTATGAAATTAAACACAATTATAACAATATTTTAAAAAGTAAAATAATGTATTTAAAAATAATAGCATTGATAGTTAATGATTATTATTTTAGTCTAGGCTTTAACAATAGTCTGTATTTTTCCTTTGACAATATTAATTATTGTAATACCAATTAATAACCTGAATCATTTTATTAACAGTATTTTAACATTATAGAAAGCAAATGGGTAATTTTAAGCATATGAAATTTAAATTATAACACTTTGGGATTATTTTTCAATTCATTTCATAGCAAGAAAGAAGTAAAATGTAGAACTCATAGTACAATTATAATTCTAAATCACAAAATTTATATATGCCCCAACCCTCTAGGAAATAAATTGGTTTTATATTACATGAAGTCTCATCTTTCACTTAAACTCTTTAATCTTTCCATTAGAGGATATACTATGTTTCAGATCTTTTAAGCCAGATTTATCCTTTCTGAAAGCTGTTCCTTTTTAAAGAAGCCATTCACAATGTTTCATATCAATTGGAGAACTACTTAGAGGAGTAAATCAATTCCATTTTCACTCTACAAAAGTTTTAAGGGTCAAAACTATGTTGGCATTCTATAAGGTATCATCAAAATTGTCATCCTGAACACTAGCTATGTTTCACTTACTCAGTTGTGCTGGGCTCAGGAGAAACAACAATTTGATGATCTCTTTCCTGGCCTCTAATTCTGGTAGTTACAAGAGTTTATTCTCAATATTGAGAAAGAAGGCTACAGACATTCTTTGTAAGCCACTGCAACAGAATCTAGGATAATAAAGTAAATGGTTCAAAAAAGGAGCAATAAAGTACAACCCTGATTTAACTGGACAGGGATACAAAACTTCATTGTTTAGGATCTGACTTGTACAATTCAGAGGTTATACATGATATTATTTGAAGAAATGCATTAATAGCAATGCCCATGTTTTTTTTTTTAATTAAAAATATTGGGGTGACATTGGTTATTATGAACCTATATAAATTATATAGGTTTCAAGTGTACGATTCCATAATACATCATCTAAATATTGCATTGTGTGTTCACCACCCAAAGTCAAATCTCCTTCAAAAGGTTTTTGACTCAGCCTTACACCCCAGCTCTGAGTTTCATCCATAAGCAAGGTAGCCTATCAGTCAGTCTCATATTTAGTGTTCACGAAGCATAGCCATGAGTTTTTATTTTGGTTTTGCTGCTGTTTCCTTCTTAGAATACAGCCTTGTTATTATAACAAATTAAAGATAGGAAATATAGAAAAATAAACAATCACCATTTTTTAAGAAAAAAAGAAAAAATAAATTTAGAATGTTAACAAAGTTACGTATATTTCCTATCAGTTTTGAAGAATTTATATGTATTAATGTGAATAATAAATTGAACCATACTCTTTTTTTTTTTCTCCATAAGGTTCTTTAATACTATTATGTTGATGTGAATTTCCAACATTTCAATCAATTTTGTGATGGCTTTCATTTCTTCCTTAATTTAATTATTTAATCTTTTCATTTACGAAGTCCAGAGAAGAACTTATTCTGCTGAATATATGCAAGGTATATGTTCATTAGATGCATTAACCCTTCATTATGAGAACAGTGTTCCAGCTTTGGCTACATCGAATTAGTACATTATGGATTAGAGCTATTCAGGTATGCTCTTTCCCTAACAGGAAATTCAGGTATGTCAGCTTTAGAAATGTCACAAGATTGTTATAAACATTGTATGAAATAATATTTTAAAGATGTTCTTTTAAAAATTAGCTTGTAAGTTATATAGCTGGAAGTCAATCTCTTAATACTGTAGTTTTCATAAATTCCACACTCATGATTTTTAATAGGGCAACTCAAATCAAAAGGCTGATGTTAACTGTGTTTATTAATCGTTTTGCTCTCTTTTTTTTCTTTTACAAATAAATACTGATTTTAATACAGAATACTACATTTATGTAGTTTATAATTTTCTGCTCAGGTATAATATTTTGCTCATGGTCTTATCAATTTTAATTGTTCAGCTTCTGAATATTAACATTATGGTTATTTGAAATTGAAATAAATATTGGCTGTGACTCAATCTGATTTCAATGTCATTAGCAAATTCCCTAAGCACTTTCCTATGATAGTGATAAGAATCTGAAACAAGGATGATTAAATAAACTGTTTTATGTCTCCCCTGAATGACACTAATATATTGATAAGAACTAAGTTCTTTATCTAATAGCTACAAAGTTTGAGATAAATTTTCTTGTGTTTTCTTATAAATATTTATATGTATGTCACATTTATTGTTAAGAAATGGCAAAATATACTAAGCTATTTGATCAACCAGGAATTTTACTCTATGTGATATGTTCACAGATATCCATGTGTTCTCAGCACGTTTGATTCCAAGAGTGGATCATTTTTTTAATATCACTGCTTCTATACAACAAATTATTTTCCATAATAACCATGTCAAACTAATATTTTTTTCTAGATTTATTTTTATACTATAAACAATTTGCAATTTTAAAAGAATAAATTTCAACTCAAAAACATTATTAACTTTCAGTGAAATATCTGAGGTATGAACAAAAATTTTCATTTACTAAATAAATATTATACTTTCTTTGTACTCTATTTCACTATTTTAAATGTTAAACAAAAAATTCTGGTTACACAGAATAACACGAGTGAAGTAAATCAAATCTCTTTCTTCTTCTTTATAATTAATCTTGTATCACTTTTTTCCCCTATCTACTATTTAAACACAGGACTATGCACAGTCATAGGATTTTGAGACAGAACTCTAGTACTCCCCAAATGAATGCTAGCGGCTGGGTCTACAGGTGTCATGGTTGACTATATAACTGGTACAGCTGGCAGTACTTCAAATACTATGTTTATTTTTTAAAAAGTTCTTTGAAAGAGCTGTTTTGAGGCTTACATATGTGTAATTAGCGTGTGTGTGTAAAGTTAAAATTCAACAATAATATTGGCAAATGTTTAAAACTGAGGATAATAAAATGTTTATATAGGTGAGTGTTTTACCTCTGCCAACCTTTAAAATTTCCATCATATGGTGTTAATAAAGAGTAGAACAAATTTTAGTCAGTTGTATTACCTTTTTAAATTCTCTGTGGATATTATATAGCCTAATTGCCTGCACTGTGATGAACCACTCCAACTACCTCATTCTTATATGCCATTGCTAATTCAGAAAGATAAACATTATTCAAATAAATCCAAGTAGATGAAATGCTTTATAGGATAAATTACAAAGATATTTTCTAAATAACTGAAATATGTTTTTCTTTGGTTGTAACCCAAGATTCATGTGAGCATTAAGTTGTCTTCTATTTGGAGAGCATTTGGCAGTCATGCCCAAAGGGATTTTCTGTGTATTTTTCACTTTTCTGATTTCTTGATAAATTAAGTAATAAGGGTTTTTTGCACTGTTCACTTGAGAATACATGTTAAATACAAACTTTAAGTAATTTTCCTTAGTAAAATTGAGCCAGAGAACTACACAGAAATGTTAGGCATCCATTTACTGCCATATTTAAATTTCTGTATAATATTCTTAATATAAGTGTGATTTAAATAACTGTTGGATCTGTTATAATCACCCAGGACTCCACCAAATAGCTTTTAATACATAAAATGGCGAAAACAGGATGTTTAAATTAGAAGAGCTCAATTAAAGTAGTATGTTACTATATATATTAATTACTATAGTATCAATAATATAAAATATGAATATAAAGTATAGCTTAAATTCTATTACCTTCAATTTATGAAATTATATTATCAGAGAAAATCTTTTTTTTCAATTTTAAGTTTTACCTTTAATAAAAAAAAAATACAACTGCTTTGATTTTAAATTAAAAAAATACATTCATTTAAGTATTCAAATATCTTAGAAAAATAGAAGCTCTGGATTTCATATAAGCTCAAATCTTTGTATATATGTAGATATTTATGACTGGTTTTGTCAATGATAAATTTTTTCATATGGAAAAGTTATAAATAGAGGGTGAGTTAATATCATATTGAACTGGCAATTATTTTAAGGCTATTTTTATTTGAATTTTTTCCAATTATATAGAACAAACAGTTTCTAGAAATAATACTTATGGAAAACTATGGTACAAAACTTATTCAATATAAATGAATATATTTCAGCATTGTCATATTCTCATCAAGTACAACTCAATGTAAAATAACTTACCAGGCTTCTTAATAACTTTCTGATTTTATGAAGAAATAGTGTGTTCAAGATCTTACAAAACAATCAAGGACAATATGCTGAAAGGAGAGGAATGAAAATATATAAATTAAGTTGCAGATTTGATGCCCATAAATCATTTATACGAGTTAGTGCTTAGTAAAAATAGCTACATTTATTCTAAAGAAATAACGTTCACATTTCATTTTTAATAAGGTTCAAATACATTCTTCAAAGGTGTGGAAAAATGAAACAGAGCAAAAAACTTTAAAGAATTTAATTAGAAATTCTCTACACCATGTATAGATACTTGACATAATAAAATTGATTTCCTTGTGCTTTCAAATTTGCCTACATCCTTCTTCTGAATACTTTGACTTTGTACTTTATAACTTGTCCTTTTAAAGGTTTTGAACTAGGTCTTAATTTCTGCAAATTTTAGAAACATATATTTAAATATAATTCTAGTTATTTCTAACAGCTTATGCTCATCTAAATATAATTGGACTCTGATTGTCTAGAAAATGGGATTAGTTCAGTTGAGTCTATGAAAATTATTGTGCAAAAATTAATTTAAGTTCTTTTGGTTTGAACTTTTTTTTGTAATATTCTAAAACTCTTTGGCTTATGGTTTTAAATTTATTGGCAAAGAATGTTCAATTTAGTCAACACAATGTGGATTTCTTCAGTCTTGTCCATCACTGAGTAACTATTTTTACAAACATAAGCTAAAAAAAAAAACAAAAAACTATAAGCTATAAATTCCCCTGAGATTCAGGACTACTTCAACATAATAGACATTGAACTAGTTTCTTAAAATCTCTTTCAACCGCAGGTATCTGAAAATATAAAGAGGCTTACAGATTTCCTTGTTAACCAGTAATATCTCAAACCAGGAGAATAAAAGCAACTATTCTATATTCAACTGAAAGGTACTAAAATCTATTCAAATATAAATTTATATCTGTCCATCCGTCTGTCCGTCCGTCCGTCCATCCAACTATCTATCTATCTATCTATATTTTGACAAGTTCCTGAGAATTCAGATATCCTAATAGATGTATGGGAACATAGATATACATGGTAACATAGTGTTTTAATTTTCTTATATTGATTTGTCTAATAAGCGAATTTTCTATTTTATTAGTTAATCTGTGCTATTTTCTATTATTATTAATACTTCCAAGATGTAAAATTCCCTAACAATCAAGAAGGATAGAAAAAGGGATTTCTTTATCACTTCAGGGCTATTAATATTTCTTTTATTTTCTTCCAGAATGTCATATATACATATATGTGTGTATACATCAACACATATACATTTTCAAATAAATGGTAGCATGTTTCTTGCATCTTGTTTTTCTCACTTAATAATGTATCTTACAGAGTTTTCTTGATCATTAGAAAATTCCAAAGTCATCATTACTTTTAATTGCTCTATGTTGAATTTCATTAATGAATGTACAGTATTTTTCAGCCAGATATCCGAGTTGTTTGTGTTTTTATAGTACTCAATCCTGCAATATTCTGCTACACATATCTTTGAGCACAAGCATGACTATGTCTCTGGGATAAAATGGAAATAATTACTGGGTAAGAGAGCATCTATATCACAATATTTTAGGTGCTGCCAGATGTCCCTCCGATGTTTACAAATGTATACCCCAAGTCATGGCGTATGTGAATGTTCATTATCTATAAAGCTCTAATCTTTAGAGCCCCCCTATATCTCTTACACCTTGTCTCTCCAATTCTTCCCTTCAGTTCACTTGTCACTCTGTGTTCAGACTGTTCTTTGAAACACTAAATGCTCTTCCAATTCAAGGTCTTTGTATTTTCTATTTCTTTTGTTGTTCCTAAAATTCAGTCACTGCTTCATTTAACTATTCTTGTAAATACTAAATTTCCTCATTTCTGTAAATGATGGCTAGGCTAAAGCTGGTATTTATAACTTCTACATACTTCATGCTCAGCCAGAACCTCAATAAGGTATCCTTATTAGAGGGGTGACCCAAATTTAGTTTTTGCAAAGAGTTCTGTGTGGATTTGACTTGTTGTTGTTGTAGAGATCTATTAATTTTACTATTGGGCACGGAAGTACAAAGAAGTGCCTTAGGTAACACCTGGCTTCAATATCTAGTAACAACTCAATTTTCCTTTGGTAATCAGAATCATTAATTTCATCCACTAGAATAACATCCGTTTTTTCCTTTTTTTTTTTTTTTTTGCAGTGTGAAGTGCTTCAATGGGGCTAGGAGGTTGTCCCAACTTATAATTTAATAAAACTTTTTCCTGGTGGAAGTTTCATCTTTAGAGTCCTAATGTTATGGCGCGAATGATTCTGAGACCCACAGAGCCAATTGAGATTAATTATGAGCCTTTATTAGCCAGCTGGCGACTGACTCTCTACCACACAGGGCTAGAGGAGATCAACCCCGAGCTTTCAGAGGAGACAGCTGATAAGGCTTAAGACCATATCCTGGTGGTCTCCTGAATAAGCAAGCAGATTACAGAAGTGCAAGTTGATTGCTAGCATATCTTTGCCCAGAACAACACCCTTAATTAACAAGTAAATGGATTACAGAAGCAGACATTGGCCATCTTCATATCTTATACAATACACTTCCTAAACCACACACAAGCAAGTAGGACAACTTCTGGTATCTAAAGATATTTCTTCCCTGTAGCTGACTCAGCTAGTTGGCTCACTTGAAAATTTTCCACCCTTAACACTAAGAGCCCCAAACCAGCAGAACTCAAAATTATAGAAGCCAAAATTCTACAATTGGATTATTAGCTTAATAGTGAGATAAATCATTTCTATTTTCATTAATTTTTTTCTAATACTTGTATATTCTAGCTATAGAAGAGAGCATCATATACTGATTGCTATTTCAAGCATATACTGAATTTTATAATTTGAACCGATGTATTTAGGGTCCATTTTGCAATCAGTTCCATAATTGAGTCTTTAGTAGGCCATTTCACCATTCTATTAGTTTAGTCGCTTGTCGTTGATAGTGTAATGGTAAGCAAATCCCATACATGTGAAGCCCATTGCTGCACATTTTTTGCTATGAAAGACAGTTATGTGATTAAAAGCATTAGTAGGCTGAAAAATATGATTAAGTAAATAATATATTATGTAAGTCCACAAGTATTCTTCTCTGATCCAACTCAAAACTGGCAACCTTACAAGTTGTTGTATAAATAGGTCTAAATAGCAAATTTGCTGTGTATTATGTTGCCCCTGAAATCCAAAATGGCTCACCAAGCACGGATTCTTTGGTACTGGTAGGTGGTGCAAAGCGCAGCAATCAATCCTTCACTGAAGAATGAACAGCTCTGCAATATACAGATCATTGGATTGCCGGAAACAATAGTGGGATTGTAGGTTCCTGAAAATCCCTATGTTTATCCCCCAAACTAGGCATGGATATCATACTATGATACCTAAAGTACTTGCCACTTTCTAATCAGCATATGTCATCAATAAAATGATCCACTATAATGTTATAGGAAATTTGAAGATGATCGATATTTTTCCTGATTACATGGCATTGCAGGAAGTAGGAGAAAGGATGTGCCTCTGAGGAAAGACTGTGAAGGTATGCTGTTGAATCTGCTAGGTAAAAGTAAACTGGTTATAGTTTACAGTGGTTCCTGCTAAATTTTATGAATACAAAAGCATTTGTCAGGGACCTACATTTGGAAAAACAGCTGAAGTGGGAGTCTGTGATTAAGTTTAACTAAGTCATTCTGAAAAACCTATATAATTTCTGCACAGGCAAACAGAGAAGCTGAAGAGTGATGTGATAAGCATTACCACCATCACATCTTTCAAGTCTTTGATAGTGGAACTAATCTGTACACTTCTCCCAGGGATGGAGTATTGCTTTTACTTAGTAAGGAAAAGACGTTCTAGCACTTTCAATTTATGCCTTCATAAGTAAATGCTTTTATCTTGGGTCAGAGAATCCATGTGGTCATTCGATTCACAAGCATGTGTATTCTAATTTTATATTCAGCACTGAGGACATACCTATAAGATAGGCCCATTTCCAAATGATCTACTGTGACTCAAACTTGAGCCAAGACTTTGCCATTTGAACACTGCCTGTCTCCACTTTGATTCCTAGATCACAATTGTACTTTGTGTCCTCAAAAATCAGGGCCACTTCAAAGGCAGTGTTTAGTAAAACCCAATATATCTGGGCATTTTGTTTACCTCAGTACACAACTACTTTAGAAAATGACCTCAGCTCACTGCAGTATATACTCATGGAAGTCAGAAGGATGCAGTTTTCCCTTTCACGCAGAGGGTCTTGGTCTGTGAACTGATGTAAGGTCTGGAAGAATGGTAAGGCATTGAGAATAATCATTTGGGCAACTCAATTTAGGTTTCTTTTCATTAGTCCTGGTGTTGTTTTAAACATCGGGTGACATTTTTGTTGACTGCTAACCTATTTTGTTCCAACAGACATTGAGATCAATTAGCCATAACTGTGATCCCAGTGTATCAAAGCATTCTAATCCTGTTAATTTCAGCTGCCCAGTACAGCAACTGTCACTTTGTTTTAGGATGCAATTGGCCTCTGCTATCCTGGGATCCTATTATCTCCACTGAAATCAGGGAGCAGTTATGAATGGCAGCATCTCCCACTGTCAAACCTCTGGCCTACAGAGCAGAGCCACCTCAGAGCTTGTCAGGGAGGCTAGTACTTGCCTCACTAATGATTCCCAATGCCTTGTGAAGGGAATGTCCCCTGGGCCTTCTTGTGAGATATAGTGTGAAGGATATGTGTAGGTCACACATAATAAACTCACTCCAACATTCCTCTCATTAAACCTTTGGATTCTGTCCTCTATATCCTTCCAAGAAACACTCTGGCATACTACTTTCATTAAGTATAGGCCACTATTGAGTGCAAATTTCAGTCAACCAAACAAGTAAGCTATTAGGCCCATTTGCAACTGAATGAGCAAACAAAATCAGAATTTGTGATAAACACATTCATATCGATAAATTCAGCCCAGCTGGTGTATATCCGATCCAATCTACTATAACACCTTTGGTATCTGTTTCCACATATATTCCTAAGGGTTCTGCTAATATAAATTAGCAAAATCTTTGAATTATCTGGTATTTAAATTGTTTCCTCTTGTATCAGATAGTACTTGCTATGCTGGAAAATACCTGGATATAACCTTGTTATAAGTCTAATGAGTACAAGGAGTATTTGAGGTAGATTTTGATGAGAATGGGGATTTCCTTGAAAGGAAAATCCCTGTGTGTGATTACCACTGTGTTTCTGAGCAAAGGAAGTATGAATATGCACACACGTGAAGAAAAGCTGTTTCCAATGAAATGCCCTAATTCAAAATTTTAGGGTCACTCATCAAAAAAAGCACTGAATTTTATATGAAACTTGATGAGACACTGGATTAAAATTTGCTTTAGTTCTGCGACAAGTAAAGTTACACTAAAAAATGTTCAGTGGGATTAGGCTTAGTGGCTACAAGAAATAAGGAAATCTTTTAGAAATACCACAAACAGATTCTAAGTCTCTGACTGTAATTTGAGATGAAAGTTTAAGGACCTCAAGTTTGATGTGTTCTTTCTCTAAGTGCTTCAGCACACTGAAAAGAATTCATCCTACACGAAAGTCAAATACAGTAGCTGCCTAGTCCACCCCAGGGCACTTGTTTCAGAAAAATTTGACTAATCATAATACCACCGTATGTCATGGATTACTAGCATCCTATTGCCAATTTGCAAAGGGGCCATCACTCTGTTCAGACACAAGGACAAAACCAAACCAAAAGCAACACTACGTTTTATAGTCTGTTTCTTGGGATGACTCCTCGTGCTGATTTCTGTTACTGTTAAGGTCCTGTCACAAGACAAAAACTACACTAGTTATTTGAACAGAAAAAAAAATTCAATGTAAGAAATTGCTAACTAGCTATAAAATTGTTAGCCAGATAATTTAGGAGAAAACAAAATGAAACAAAACAAAATCCACCTAAATAATCACTGAGAAAACAATTCCAGGAAGGCAGCCTCCACCCCTTTCCTTAGTGGAACAAAGGAAAGAGGATAGCACCATTCAAACGTAGATGTTTGGCAAAGGTGCCCACAGAGCTGAAACTCTGGACTTTTAAAGGAGAGGTGCTGCTTCTGTGTCTCTGATCTTGCAGAAAGGGTTTGAGGGGCAAGCTGGAGTCTCTGAGGTGGTTCCATTTTTCAGGAAGCGATAGAGGAAAATGCATGGGAATGAACTGGTGCTGCTAGGATGAAGTAGAGACATGATGCTAACAGAAAAGGAGGCAGGAAGCATATAATAAGTACACAGGAAACAAAATAGGAGATAATAAGTTCATTCTTTCTACAGCCTTTGAGTCTCCTTCTAGCACATTCTAATGGCGCAGCCCAACAGATGACAAAAATCAATGTTAACAGTATCTCAGCACAAAGCAAAACATAGAAAGGTTGATTTGGAAACAAGATAATTTCTTAACTGTCACATCAAGTGATGAGATTTTCAGATCTCTCCCACAAGTTCCCCAAATAATCAAAAACTTTGTAGTGCCACCTTTGATGAATAGAAGTCATTTCTTTTCAATCAGATACTCAAAAATTGAATACCAAGAGCTGTGTCATGATACCTAAAATTAAGCTCCTTCTTATTTAAAAATATCTACTTTTAAAAGTTCTAGTTAATCTCATCACAAACTTTAAGGGGTTAGAGAATTATTAGAGCATACCAATAATCAGTTTGCCTCCCTTATGTTGTAGTTTTATAACAAAAATGAGGTGGAAGTTAAAGAAGCTAGAGAAAGAGTAAAGTTGGAAGATAGAAGGGTGCTAAAAGCTTTAGGAGTGTAAAATATGTCCTCAGCCAAACACCAACTTAAATAACATAGGAGAATTAAAAAAAAAAACTTTCCTACTTCATAGTGGTTAATAATTGTCTTAAAATGACTCCCATCATGTCTAATGACGTCAAATATATCCTTTTTTTTCCCCAGTCCAAATAATTATTGACTAATTTGGATTTTCTGTCAATGAAGATAAGAAGAATGTGACATTCCCTGCATCTCAAGTTTTCTTTGAGAGCATTCACTTCAGGTAAAATGGTTAAGCAGTTTATTGAGTAGAGTTCACTTTATAAAAAGGGATCTCATTTCACTTAGAGATAACTCTATTTGAGAGATATATTTTCTCACGTTGATATGAAATTCTAATTCTGATTAGTTTACTGAGTATAAATAATTTATTTCCCTTTCCTCACTTATGTTTCCATGTAACTTTACTTCTCTGCTTTTTATACCTCACTATATTAATATATACTTGGAAAACATATTTAATAAGCAAAACAAATTACTTTAGAATAAGTACTAATTTTAATATAATCCAAATATTAGCCACAAGATATTCTTTTCAAGATACTTGTAAAATACTCTTGAAACTACAATAAAGTTATGAAGGCAAATGATAAAACAATAAAAAACAATTAAGAAAAAAAATAATCCCGTCAGGCAACGAAGGACAGATTATGAAAAATAATATAAGTAGGAAAACTGTTGAGAACAAAATAATGCTGTAAATTCAAAACTAAATCCATCAAAAATTATACAAAATATAAATGAAATAAATACTCCTGTTGATAAAGGAATATTGGACTAGATAAAAAAAGTAAAACCAATAATATGCTGCTTCCAAGAAGCAGAGTTAAAAACAAAGCCAAAAAAATCTGCAATAAAAGAATAAGCAAAAATAAAATATACAAATACTACTAAAGAGAAAGCTGGTGTTGCTATGTTAACATTAAACAAATAGAACTTATGGGTCACTTTATGATGATATATTGTTCAATTCACCAGTATAAATTCATTATATAAACAGCTAACATTGATATATTACAATGTTAAAAGATAAATCCACACCAATGTGAAAATTTTTAACACATTATTTCCAGTAATTATTATGTCAGTAAAACAAATCACTCAGACTATAGAAAAGTTGGTAGCATAATTATACTTTACCTAACAGACATATATAAATACTATCAATGAGAACTGAACAATAAATTTTTTTCAAGTATATACAGAACCATTATCAACACTGAAAAGACTCTGAACCATAAAACTCATTTCGGAATTAAAGAATTAAAATTACACAAAATATGTCATCAGAAACAAAGTTAACATAAAGACACCCATTAAACATATATGTTTTTTTTAAGATATACACTACAAATTAGTACATGAATCGAATATGTAATAGAAATTAAGAAGTACTGTAATTGATTATTAAATACATATATATATATATATATAGTGTGTGTGTGTGTGTGTATTATTATTGATTGTGTGTACCACATATGCCGTATCAACATATACCTCACAGTACATTCACTTTACTCCAATAGTGAATGTTCTCTGGTAAGTGGTGGGTGAGATGGGGGAAAGTGACACCCCTATTGTCTTCCAGTTAAGGATGCCCTGGAAGACTAAGGAGAATTATCTCCCAACAATACCCACCTTTAGTTTCTACATCTTCGTTTTGGGCAAATTTTCCCATGAGTACCTTAGATTATTGATTACTCTATTTAATGTGCGCACAGGGCCTGGGACCAAATCTGTTCCATTTGTTTCATACAATATTTAGTTAAGGCTACTACCAACAGGATGAGAACACATTGCAGTACTGGCCTCAGCCACGTCCTAAAGTCCCAGACAGAAAATGCAGAGAGGTCCAGCTACCTGCTATACACTCAGTGGGTTTGTGTCACAAGTGAGGAATCTCAAATTTAGAAATGTCCAGTCTTAAAGTGACTGGAGCACACCTGCACAACCTTTGCTTTGGAAAGAGTCATTAGTTTTATTATCCTGGACAGCAAAAAAATCTATCCTATGCCCAAGCAGAAGACACTTGCTTTATCTTGAAGTCTATTCGCTATTCAGACATCTTTGAAAAGATAGTTCAGAACAAAATCGACTTATGTTTTGGCTAGTAAGATGTACAGACATGTGAGAGACCTATGAAGAAGAGTCTCCCAACGTTAGTATGGTGACTAGATTTAGATTCGTATATGAAAAAGAATTGCCCGTTTATAGCAGAAACCAACTATTCAAACACATATTCATAAAAAGAAATAGTATGTAAGCACCTAATAGAAATGCAATAATATAAATATTTGGAAGTCATTACTGGAGAGATGCCTTATGTTTCTGGATATAAGATTAAATATCATAAATATTTTTTTAAACTTTGCAGATTTAATGAAACTCAATTATTTTAATAAAACATAAAAACATGATTTCAAAATTTGTATAGAATAGAAAAGGTCCATTAAAAATCAAGATATTTCTGTCAAACAGAAAGAAAATAAGGGGAAAGGGCCACAGAAATATTAAAATTTACTATAAGTATATAATAATTGAGATGTTTTGGATTTCACAGTGATATACAAATATATCAATGGTACAGAATATTAATCCCTCAAATCAATACACACAACTAAAATTAATATAAGATAAAAGTAGCTTGATAAATAATAATTTAAAACACTATGTTGTATAGATTAGACACATAAAATTAACCACCAAACTGGGTGTGATGGAAATTGAGCCCACGCATAAATAAGACTGCACAGTGTAAATACAAAATTTGTTTCATTAGAGCAAAACTCATACACAGAGAAGTAGCACAGAACATCCCATTTCTCAGGCTAGTATTATCCAGGGAGATGTATGCTTAGGTGAGGAATCTCTGATTGGCGTCCGTGGAAGGAGGTCCTTATACCTGAATAGATAGGACTCTGAAACACAAGCTAGTCCCATGCGACGGTGCATAGTTTAAGGGGCAAGGGAACTGCTCACATAGGTACCTATGTAGCTGTAGCTTTATGTTTGACAGAGGCTTTGTTAGAAAATGGTTGTTTGCAAAAACTGAACATAGTTATTTGGTATGTAAACCTATGTACTTCATTTTTGCAGAATCCACTTCCAGTTCTGTTTTTAATTTACTACAGCAGCAAATCTGTTGTTTCTCGAGGAGCAATTCAGAGTGAAGACGAGTATGACCAATGTGCTGAGTAAAATGTAGACATTCAAATGGTAAATATATGACAGAATTCAGCACACTCCCGTGTTTAATCACTTTTCCTATTTCTTCCATCTGGTCACACTGATGCCCATATACTCTTGAGAGATAATGCCTCAATGCCTCTCTTATGCAGCAGAAAGAGGGTGTTATATTATGCCAATAAAATCAAGTGCTGCTGTATTTGATCTGATTTTTCAGTGTTCATTTTGTACGTGTGTGTGCATGTGCATGTGCGTGTGTCTGGTGCCTAACTTGTAGTGTGAATTTACGTCTTAATCACATAGGATGGGAATATTAACAGACTGTTGGATATTATTAATGATTACTTACATTTTCTAAACAGAATATATGGATTTGTCATAGTGTCCTTAATACTGACATTTGTCGTTGTTTCTACATTCTTGCCTTCTTCTGTTCACTGAAGCAGCTGACTTATTTAATTATATAAAGCAGCTGTTGTGCTAGGGAAGCAGCTGTTCTGTATAATGTTTATTTACAATGCCATAATGTAATTTATGAGGCCATGATTCCATTTTTAAGGCTAGTCTCATACTCCTTGGTAGATTTTGTGAGCAGTGAACTTCCATCTTTGTCAGAGCCTAAACGGACAAAGTAAACTAAATGAAATCATGATATATTTCTCTGACTTTATTTTATGAGTTATGAATAGAAGTGTATAATTTCTTCTCCACTTACATAGTAATAACATCTGAAAAAGCAAGTGTGTGGATTATAAACAATTCAGTACAATACTACATTTAAGCATTTATGTTAGGACATAAAGTTTATGCTTTTCTTCAGACTTTTCTCCACCATTCCCTTCTGTTCCTCTCTTTGTTTAGCATGCCTTCTGTATGGGTTACCCTAACTTTAAGGTTTGGATGAAACACTCAACTTGGTGCCTGACAGGTTACTGATGGGTCAGTTGATTCTCTTGTGAGCAAGTTAGTCCCCTATGGGATGAACCTTAACCACTGAGAAACGTTGTACTCTCCAACTACTTCATGGTGTAATTTCTCCTTCCTCACTCTGAGGAAGATGCCATGTTGTTAGCTGCACTATGGAGATGCTCATTTAGCAGCAATCTCAGGGAAGTGTATGGCCATCAGCTAGGGATGAACTGAGTCCCAAAAACCTGTGATCAGCTACATCCTGCAACAACCACATGAATGAATGAGCGTGCATACTGATCTTTCTCCTTGTTGAGCCTTAAGATGATGGGTTTTTAGTGGACCCCTTGTTTAAACATGTGAGAACCCTGATGCAGAAAGCCTAACTAATGCACATCCTAGTTCCTGACCTACTGAAATTGTGAGATAATAAATGTTACTATTTGAAGCAACTGCGTGTTGAGGTAATTTGTTACATAATAATATTTACCAATTACAACTTTAGTTTTAGTATTCCCTTTGCAGACTGCATTGTGCAGTCTCTGTCGTAATTTCAAACAGGTATACAGATGGAGTAATTTAAATCTCATCCAGAAGCCATGCAAGGATTAGGAAAATTGTCAATAAATTTACTGAAGGAAACAGGATCATAAAGCGTATTTAAAATCAGATTTTTCTTGCACTATAAGTCCATTTCCAATGATCCCCATATGGCTTAAATAATATAGTCAGGCGAATGAGGAGATCCATACTGGTAGTCTTTCTATTAGGATTATGACTAAAAGAAACTATCAGTCTACATTTGTTTGTATCTATCTATCTATCTATCTATCTATCTATCTATCTATCTATCATCTACCTATCAATATGTTATTAAAAGGGAGGGTTGGGCTTGGATAACTACAGGATATTGATATTATAAAGGTTATTTCTAGTCCAATTTCTTCATTTCTATTCTATTTTCTATTTTTTTAGCTTAAGTTAATCACAATGGGATTGTGTTTTCAAGGGAAATTATTTTTATTGAAATACAACTGAGATGAAACATTGTGTAAGTTAAAGGTACACCATGTATTGATTTGGTACATTTATATATTAAAATATTATTACTACCATAGTATCTGCTAACATCTCTATCATGTCACATAATTATCATTTTTTTTGTAGTGAGAACATTTATGATCTCCTTTCTTAGCAACTTTGAAGTATTTATACAGTATCATTTATAATATTTATGATAATCATTATATTGTATATTAGGTCTCCAGAACATACCCATCTTCTAGTTGAAAGTGTCCTTTAACAGCATCTCTCCAATTCCCCACTTAGGCTGTTTCCATATCTTGGCTAGTGTGAATAATGCTGCAATAAACATGGGAGTACAGATATCATTTTGATATCCTGTGTTCATTTCCTTTGGATATACATCCAGAAGTGGAATTGCTGGATCATATGGTAGTCTTATTTTATCCATACTGCTTTCCATAGTTGCCAAAACTATTTAGATTCACACCAAAACTATACAAGTGTTCCCTTTTCTCCACTTCCTTGCCAACACTGTGATCTCCTAGCAGAAAACATAGCAAGAAACTCCTTCGCTTTGGTCTTGGCGATGACTTTTGGATATGACACCAAAAGCACAAGCAACAAGAACAAAATTAAGCAAACTGGATTACAGCAAACTAAAAAGCTTTGCAAAGCAAGAAAAAAAAATCCAATAAATGAAAAAGCAACCTATAGAAGAAAATATTTGCAAACCATATATTAAATAAGGGGTTAATATCCAAAATATATAATAAAAAAACTCATAGAACTCAGTAACAACAACAAAAACACTGATTGAAAAATTGGCAAAGAAACTGAATAGACGCTTTTCGAAAGAAGACATCCAAAAGGCAAAAAGGTACATGAAAAGATAATCAATATCATCAATCATCAGTGGAATTCAAAACCATAATGAGATAGCACCTCAAACTTGTTAGAATGGCTATCACCAAGGAAAATGATTATCTTTAATGTGAACGTGTTTTTAAAAAAAATTGTTCAATCAAGTCTAGGAATTTTTAAATCTATTTTGGAAACTTTCCTGCTCACTATAAATATCTATAGGTTTCCTAATTAAAATATCTCTTTTGATTAAAAATTTTAAAAAATAATTTGTAGCAGTGTGTTGGCCTCTGAATTTTTACCTGTGTGTGAAAATACAGGTTTTATCAAAGTGGAGTTTGTTTAAAACAATAACAGAGCCATTTTATAAAATTTGCATTAAATATTTTAGCATTTGAAAATGCCATTTTCCTTAACTGCATAAATCTTTATGACTATAAAATATAGAACTGCATTTGTAGTCTAAAATTTAGAGTAGACTCAGGAAATTTACACAACTTCAAAAATATCTAATGGTTTCTAAACAAAACCAAAATGATTCTGTTATACAATAATGAAGTTTTTACATATTAAAACATGTTTTTTTAGTTAATTTTTATGTAATTATATATCTTCTTCATCTAATCCATGTGCATAAAACGTCAAGTGTTTTAAGAGCCCTGGGCTCATTAAAGAACTCAAGTTTAACAGTACAAGTATGAAGAATTTAATACTCTCAGCTCAAATCAACTAATTCAATAAAATGGAATAAAAGGACAAAATCTCTTTGACTCTACCTTAATTCACTTTAACAAAATAACAATATTACTATTATTTAGTATTACTATTAGTAAAGCCATGTGATGGCAGGCATTTATTCATGCTTTCTATGTAAGTAAGCTAAATTCTAAGTGGATTAGAAGTTTATTTCAATTTACCTCCATAACATCTTTATGAGGTAGATAATCTTATTTTCTCTGTTTTATAAAAAAGAAATCTGAGGCTTACTTTTTCAATCGTGTACAGATAGGAAGTGGTGAAGCTGGATTTAAATCAAAGCACCAGATGCTAGAGTCCCTCGTTTAATCACTGTCGTGACTGCAGGCAGTACATGTGCTGCTTGTGTGTGTGTGTGTGTGTGTGTATTGTGTTATTGTTATTGACTTGTGTGTATTATTGTAACATGAAGAGGCACTGTTAGTATTCCCCTTTTTTTCAGAAGATCTTGTAAAGCATACTAATTATAAGTGAAAGACCTCACTTCTAGGTCCCTATCGGTCACTATGCTTCTTAATAAAAGACAAATATTTCCTATCCTTGAAACTTTTTTCCTCTTATTTGTATATAAAGTGTATCATCAGTGTCCTGAGAAGAAAAAAATAAGTGTCATTCAAGCTGGGATGATATGAGAAGAAATTAACAAAAGGATTATTTACAAAGTTGTGGTAGGGTGTAAGAAAACCACATAGCATAGAGGGGTATATCCTGAGTTTAATAAAAGTAGGCCTGAATTGAGGAGCACAGGGAACATTTACTTGAGTTTGGAGAAAGAAAGGATTGTGTAGAGGGAGTTGTCTAATATATCTGTAACCTCATGTCAAGAGTTGAAATCATCCAGTAACACTCTGCAGAGGACTAAATATTGCAACCTCTCTCTCACCCTTTCCTCTGTTGCCTTCAGATAAAGGATCCAGTTAACTTAGTCCACACTGGCCCATATATGGTAGTGTACAGCTGGGGATGGGGACGGATTAGGGCATGGTAAAGATGGGTGGTAAATCATGTGGGGCAGAAAAGAAACTATCCAGCACAAAGGGTTGTGCAATAGTTGATCCAAAGTACTATTTCTCTTCCATTTTCTATAATTAATTAGAAAAATTAAAGCTTTTTCAGTAACACAACAACATATACAATATATGGATAAATCCAGATTTCCCTTGTAATCATAAATAGTTACAATTTCCATTAAGAGAGTATAAACCCACATTTATAGGTTTTATCTTTCATTTTAAGTATTACTGTGAATAAGATAATAGTCATTAAAAGCTATTTAAGTGGAACTTTAAAGCTATTAGAATATCACAGTAAATAATTAGAGGAATAAAAAGCCAACATTTTGTATTGAAGAGAAATAAATCCAGGATTCCTTTATAATTCTAATCAAGTAGAATTAAATTTACCATTAACACAGTAAGAGTCTAATGTTTTGTTGTTTTCTTAATTTTAAATATTATCATGTATATAAATTAAAGTAATTAAAAATGCCATGAGAGACCCCCCACATTAATTTAATTAGTTCTCATTGAAAAATATAATTGTGTCTTGTTAATAGTAATAGGTAATTTCTATTGAGTGGATAGATCGGGCACTACTGTAAGTGCTTAATAAGTATTATTTCATTCAATTCTCACAACAACTCTATGAAATAAGTTATTTTTGATGACCATTTTAGCTATGAGCAAAGACACAGAGACTCAGAAGCCCCATCTGCTTGTTCATTTTTCTTTTCTCAGTTGATGGAGAACTCCAGCAGAGGAGAAGTGCACTTATGGGACCCTGAACCCATCACTAGAGATCCAAATCCTTCCAGTGACTAAGTGAAGATACAACAATAAACAAAACAAAGTGGCCGCCCTCAATACAGATAAAAAATTAAAGGTGAGGACAGATACACTCAAAACATAATATAAGGTATACTGAAAACTGTCATAAGCATAAAAATGATCATTTCAAAAGAGTAACAAAGACAAATACAAATACCATTTCACTTATATGCTTATTAAATCTTATTGCAAAACGAGCAAAATGTACTTACATTTCAAAGTTCAGTTTGTGGCATCTTGTCACTTAGGGCTTCATGATTATCCTTTCTAGGGTCCCTTGTTATAGTTACAGTATATGTCTACACGTTGCCCCCATAAACTTTGCCATTCTTGAAGGGCATATTAATATACTTGACTTGACACTAAGATGGTTGATTCCCACACTATGTGCACTGGGGCAGTGCCTGACACATAGTATACATTCAACTCTCCTCCTGAAACAGTATGAACGCTAAACACAGCAATGACTAGCATGAAGCCAAGTACTTCTTAAATATTTGTTTGTACCAGGGACCCAAGTGACAAGCTATATCATCTTTTTAGAGCTTGGGTTAGGAAATTTAACAACCCCTGGGACAAAAAGTCCTTTGACCTGTTTTTGTAAATGTGGTTGTATTGGAACACAGCCTCACACACTCATTTAGTTCTTGTCTTTGGATGTTTCTGTTCTGTAACAAAGTTGAGTAGTTGCAACAAAGACTGTATAGCCCACAAATCCACATTTGTTTCCTTACTGACTGTTTTTACAAGAAAAGTTTGCTGACCCCTATTCTAGAATAAAACAAAGAGGCGATGATTCATGTATTTTATTCCTTCCTTACATTGTTGGATTTTTGTGATTAAAGCACATTATACAAAATTGCAATCCATTTGCCTGAACAATCCTTGATCCAAGTCTTTAGACTTTCTGCCAACTTATCTATAATTATTTAGAAGATAATAATCTTCAAAAAATTAAAATGTAATTATAACTCAATGTCATTACATTTAATTCACATTTGAAAAAGTTCAATAATTCAGAAGTTGTTTATTTTTTCAGACATTATGACTTACAGATTTTATGCCAATATTTTATTTTTACTCTAAAATTCTAGGTCTATGGAAATATTCAAAAGAAAAGAAAATCAATCTTTTTTTGAGAACTTTTAAAATCAACATATATGGTGCACTGGACTCTAAATTTAACAACAGTAACAACAAACACTTGAATAGTTTTCATAGTACAGCTAGATTGATGAGCACATAAAAGACTTTACTAAAAATATTGACTTAGTGTAAAAATAATTCTTATAAACTGCTCATTTTTCATTACATGTTTAGATGTATATTTATAATTTTTAAAGAATTCATCCATATGCCTGTGATTGTAATAAACATAAAACTAAACACATAAACACCCACTCACATATTTGAAAATAAATTTACAGTGACTGAAGATTAAAATAAGTATAATTATATGAGCAGTTAACCAACTACTAGATATTTTATAATTACATGTATATAATTATGAAGATGCATTATAAAATAATATATATAAATACATATATTGGTAGAAAATGCAGGATTGCTTAGAAGACTCCAGCATTTTACAAATCAAGCTATACCTCAAAGAAATGAATGTAGTAAAGAGCAGAAAAGCAATATCTGAATTGATAATTTTATTTTATGAATTAAAATCAAAATATTGAGATGCACTCATATAGCAGGGCATATTGAAACTAAAGACTATATATTTTTGATACTATACCCAACCTCTTGACAAATGGTACTTTAAAAATATTAGTCACCATGTGGAATCTAAAACTGTATTAATGAACTTTTTGTACTCTGTTACATTAAGATTCATTGGTTGTTCCTATTGTAAAAGGCTCTTTTACCATGTATGATTTTTTAACAGAGTGGACTGGTCATTTGGAAAATATTGGTCTGGTGTGTTAGTCGTCTATTCCAAATGTTGACAGATTTCATTATACAATATCAAAAATCAAATCACATTTTTAAATATCACCACACTTCTCATCCTGAAAGTGTTAGGTACAAGTAAGCTGTCAAACAAACTCACAGTGGCAGATACAATTTTTCCAAAATCTGATTTTCTTTGAAAACTCAAATTCTATCACTGGCAACAAATACTGTCAGTTGTTTACCTTGACATGACTGACTCACTTCATTCATTTTCAAGGAAATGTCTGCCACACACCCAAATCAGAAAAAAATGTAGTTTGTCATTCTTTTAAGTTAAATTGTGCTCTATGAAAAACAGCAACTGGTTTTGCTCACAAATCAAAAATTACACGAGTTTATTCTTTCCTTGAGACAAGCACTGCATTTCATTAAGCAGAATAAGTGCTATATGCTTCCTTCCTCTTCTGTCATACAGAATATTCAAAAGACATGTAACAGAGGCCAATAATTAATAAAATATAATTTAAATTGCTTTATCATAGACATTCTTCAGTGAAACTGGCATTACTGTGATCAAGAATAAAATGACTAGTATAATTGTCGCCTCTGCCTTGATTTCATGCTAAGGAGGTATTGCTTTTGCACTATCATACAAATGTCAATAAAAAGAAAAAAAGAAATAACATCTTAGTTTTCTTAAAAAAATATTTTTGTGGTAGAAACATCTCTAGTCTTATCATGAAAATAAATTTGACCACATAGATTTGTGTTGTCTCAGGATCCCCACTGTTCTACAGACTATAATTTGAGGGCAAGTGCTTAAGAGTATTTAAAGCACTAAGTATACCCTATGCAGATTACTAAATATTATATTCCATGCACATATGTACTATTTTCCTGCTTTGAAAAATAAAATGCAGATACATTTGAAAATGTAACTTGATTGAAAGCAGCTATATACATTATATTTTAATTAACAACTATAAAAATTAAAAATGTTGTCATGTTTTAGACTTTGGCAATAATTTTAAGTGTTACAAATTGTTTACCTTAATAGAAAAATCCAGAACTAGGGAATCTGTTGTTTGCAAGAATACTTTCAAACCTGCTTCTCAAAATGGGTTCTATGTATCAAAAGCATTGCCATCATTTAGTTAGAAACTAGGAATGTTGGGCCCTCATCAGGGCTACCAGTCAGGCTATGCATTTTACCCAGATACCCAGGTAATTCACGTGTGCATTCAAGTTTGAGGAACCATGTGGTAAGCTACTTTGTGTCAGAGAAAAAAAAAATTCCTTCTCATACATTTATTCATCCATTAATTCATTAGCCCATCTACTCTCTATATAAATAACTATTCTATGACTGCCTTGTTGTAAGCACGCTGGCATTAAATATATCACAATGAACACAATCTAGCCCTTGTTTTCAAGTGGGGATGACAAGAAAACAAGCATTTTCAATAAACAGTATAGAAAATTGCCTTTTCTTTTTTTTCTAAAAGGGGAAGCATTGAATTTCCTACAACAAAATATAGAGAAAGAGGTACACTTTGTTTGTTACTCATGCTGATAATAACTGGTTTCATTCTTTCCAGGGGGAAACATTTCCAGGGTAGAACATTTAATAAATTGGTAAAGTGTAATTGAACCCAAGTGAAAATAAAATAATAATACTCAAGATATAAATATCATCACATAACTGTGTTAATAAGCCTTCTCCCCTACACATTGTTCAGAAGAATTGAGCATTGTATTACTAAAATTACAACCCAAGTTTACAGAATTAGACATAAGGCTTTTATTTGAAGGCCTTTGTGAAATCACAATTCCATTCTCTGTAGCTTTCACTTAGAAATAGCTCTCAAGTTTTAAAAGGCAACCAGGGACCAAGTAGCAAATAATAGGGTCAGATAATAAATACTAACTACACAAATATTTCTTATAGTAACAATAGTTGTCACTTGAAAGCAACCTTTTTATTGGAGAAAACTAGCAATCTGTGTAGTTGCTGAAATTTCCCAAAAGTTTGATGTAATAACATCCTGAGTCACTCTTCTAAATCACAGGGAATACTGGAAAACTTGCCATTTACAATCCAAAGAACCTAACAAAGAAGGATAAATACTATTAACTTACAACTGCTAGCTAGCTAACAAACCACCTGTATCTCCACATTGTTATAAAGGATTTTTTTTCCTATAGAGTGAGTGGTCTAGGTAGGTCCACATCATCACGAAAAATGAAGAAAATATCTCTTCCTTTTTCTCTCTCTCTCCCTCATTCTCTCTCTGTCTGTCTCTGTCTCTCTTTCTCTCCTTTCATAGGTAAACCTAAACCAATAACATTCTAAGTGCATAAACCCCCTCAAAAAAGAAAGTGGTCAATGTAACCTTCTTTAGAGCTTTCCGGTACTGAGTTCTCAAGTGAGATGACCACCATTTCTGCCCCTCAGACAAAGTAAAGAGGCACAAACACAGAAGGCCTGAGTCCCGAAGTAATCTGACAGAGTATCTTTCCATTAATTGATTCCTATATTAGCTAAAAACAAATCAACTCAATATACTTATTTTAAGATGTGAGTACGAAATATATAGAACCTATAAAATCCAGAGTAGCGAAAGAAGCAGTCAATAGCAGAGGAAGCAAATCTAGAGAGTAAAACTGAAACAGAATTCTTAAATCTCTAGAGTAAGAAATGTGTCTTCCCCTGCTTGTTAGTTGCTTCATAATGATGGGGAAATTTCAAAAAAATCGAACCACTGAAGCTGCTGTTGGGTAGCTGGAGTTGCCAGTACCAATGAAATGTTTTATCTAGAAAAATGAAGAGCGCTGTTCTAATTTCATGAGGCATGGCTGGGTTGCTAATGAAGAGTTCCCTATATTTCTTCTTCCCTGTATGATTTCTGTTTCTCTTTTTAAAAAGTCTAACAATGCAAAGTACTCTATTCCCTTCAACCTGAACGCCCAAGCTAAAATAAAAATAACGAAGAGGAGCCAATTAAACTTATGCTGCCCAAAATTGATAGGCACTATGTTTCCCAATAGAACTACCCCAGCCTTCCAAGCTTCCCTTTATAAACACTGTGATACATGAAGAGGGGAAAAGCTGTCAGTTATTTCTTTTGACAGCAAAAACCATCATTAACAGAAGAGATTTTCTTTGAAATTGGAACTGTGCATACAGAATTATATTAAGCAATGATTTAACCAAACTCTGTCCAAGTCTTTTCTGAAGGTGACCATCTGCCCTATGTTCTGCAAATAGGGGTCCTCAAATTTAACAGGTCTCTTAAAGTCACCTAGCAGGCTTAAGTATAAAGAATTCTGAACTCTTATCTACTGAGTTGTAGATACTCAACAGGTTTTCGTTTGTTTGAGTCTGGGATGAATTCATGACTCTTCATTTTAATAAGCCTCTAAGATTATGATGTCATAATGATTAAGAAGATATTTTATTGAAAAATCATATTGAGTTATTTCAGGTTTCTCTTTATCAAATAAAAAGAGAAGCTAAGGTTTGAGTTATACTGTGTGGAGAATTTGTATCCTTGAAAAGATGATTTGAAGGTGCTGGCTGGTAACAGAAAAGATAATTATAGTTTTGCACTCTTCTAAAAAATTTCATACTTTTTAACATATGGACTCAATATGCCATTAAACAACTTGCTAGCTTGAGGCTATTCAATATGTTTAGAAGAAACATCTTCAGCACGAGCACTCTAGTGGCACATCACTGCAATATGTGGCAATGGTATCTTTGGGTTATGCCAAGCTGCTGAGAGCAGGCTGCCAGCAAATGTGTTACTTTCTAGTGATGCATGTTTTCCTCTTTTATCCTGAGGTAGTTTAGGTCTTTGAAAATATGCATAAAAATGTTAAGATCCTCTTTCTCTTACGGAGCTCTATGTGTGTATGTGTAAAAATATGCAGCAAGAGTATTTCAGATCTAGTGCTGCTTGTATGAAATGCTCTTATTATTTTTGCAAATCCTACTTAAAACTAATATTAATTGAATGATTTGTCCCCAAATAGTTTTCTTCTTTGTTTTATAAAAATGGAAGGTGCTTGACTCTCATAAATGCTTAGTTTGTTAAGTTTCCCCTCCTCCTTTTTAACAAGAGTTTTATTACTTCTGAAATCTGAATAATAATAATAATAATAATAATTAAAAAAAGGTTTGGTGACTATCACACAGAAAAATCCATAAATTGACCAGTAAGACTGAGGATGACTCCAGGTACAAAATGTCCTTAAGCATTTGGGGAGAGTGATGGTGGTTAAAAATCACTTATTAACCACAACTTTTAATTATCATGAAAGTGATTATTTGAAAGTGATTATTAAATAAGTTTACACACACTCTATCAGACATCAACCAATTTCGGTTGAAAGTGATTATTAAATAAGTTTACACACACTCCATCAGACATCAACCAATTTCGGTAGTAGAGAAATGCAAAACATGTATTGAGTTAAAATAGTAAGAACAATGCCCATTCTTGACATCAAGGAACTCCTAGGTGGAGTGGATGGTAAGATTCACAAAGGATTTGGTGTGTGCAAGGCTCAGAGGTAGAGCTTCATAAGGGTTTAGAACAGTAAGGATTCTTTACTTGCATGCTAAGAAACAGCATCAGTTTAATCAGAAGAGAAATTAACTGACCCAATGTTGGGTATCACTGCTAAGAAGAAGGAACACTGTTCTGGATTGGTCAAGTTAAGGGTTTGTTGTCTTCGTCGTTGCTGTTAATGTTGTTTGTTTATTTATGAACTAGTGAAGGGATCACAATGCCTAGTAACCGGCTGCATGTATGTTCCATTTCTGAGAGAATATCAAGAATCTATGTAAGACAAGCCCACATGTGGAACCTATTATATAGAGAAGTCTCCCTCCTCCACCTCTGCCTAACTAGTCATTAGGGAAAACATACATTCCATGATTCGTTTTCCTATGCATGCGAAAGTTACAGTTTTTCTTCACATTGTTTACATGTAAGATATATTTCAGGCTATCTGGTAGGACAGAAAGATACACAGCAGGCTGCCAAAAGCTTTGTTTTCATGTTATTACAACTGATTTAGATTAGACAATGAAATTCTCCACAAGGTCAAGTCAAACTCACTTGTGTTATTCACTAGGGTCTATAATTATTACAGCTCTAGATCATAAAACATTTTATTTCCTTTGTTTTTTTTCCTCTTTGCTTATAAAACCCTCATATATTTTGAAGAGATGAGTTACCGAAGATAGAATTAGTTTATGTCTTTCCTCCACTAACCTATATTTGTTTTACAACAACTTATTTTATTACTTAGAGAAATTGCCTAAAAATACTTTTCTAGGAAAAGTTTTATCCCTCTTTTCCAGAGTATAAGCAGCTGAAAGATACAATTTTGATTATGCAGTGGTGCAATAACTTTTGGTTATTTACCCATATTGGAATGCAGTATTTGATGCAGTGTATTAAAATAATAACAATAACAGTGTAATAACAGTGAGAGATCAACACACCCTGATATCAAGGATTTCAATCAAAAAAAGAGAAAAATATATATAAAAGAAATAGCAGATTCTGTGCACGTGTGTGTGTGTGTGTGTGTGTGTGTGTGTGTGGGTGTTCATGTCCAAATACCTTTCTCCTTTTGATTCCTTCTGTATATCTTTTGTATGCCTTTGAAATATAAGGGTAGTTTCTCTAAGTATTTACCAGGTATATACTTTTAATAACAGATTGAATGGAAAAGTAGGTCAGAGGAACGCTAATGCATAGTATGAGACTTCTGTATTATTGTCTAGAGTAGCATCAACAAAATGAGGTTTAATCTGTTCCACTAACCCAGGTTTCTGAGCCAAATTCCAAAGAAGGGCTAAAGGCATGAAGACTCGGGCTAAATATTGACATGTTCTGATAACTTAAGTTAGGTCTACTATTTAATTCAGCAAGTCAGTCGAGACAATCATGAACAATCATTTTTAGTTTAGTAGACATTATTATATGGTATTAAAATGTAGTCTGATACTGATTAGTTGGTCTATTTTTTCCCATAGAACTACTTCCATACAGTTTAAAGAAACAATTTAATGGGTTGTTGCTTTTTTTTTCTTATTTAGAGGGACCATTTAGATTTCTATTAGTGATGCTTATACACATTTGTTTTCCCATGTTATACAAAACTTAACTTACAAATTAACTTTGTGCAAAATATTTAAATTACACTCTTAACTGTTGTAAAAACTCTCTGTGACAGAGAAAAATAAAATGTATCATTAATATGTATGGTAGTTTTAGTCTCTCTAAAGACTTAACTCTCCATTATTCTAGTGAACAATAAAAATATCTTATTGAAAGTAGGCTAACTAAAATTAAGATTCAGGTCTGAATGATAACATGCAAAAACATATATCTTCCAATCACAGAAATAGCTCTCCTTGGGTTTCTTCACTGCACAACATATAACTGATATACAGTATAAGTTATGAAGTCACATGAAACAAAGATTCCTCTTGATTAGTTTCATGCACCAGGGGCATGTGGTTTCCTGAATAGTATACCTTACTTAAACCCCTCCCTCAGCCCACCCCCCACACACTGCCATATTATATACAATTCCATGTGGCAGTCAGAAATGCATTAAACTTGAACTGCTGTAATGTTAGTACTATCTGATTCATCTACTATAGTAGGTAAATTCAGGGCAGGCATTTATGAATTTCAGTTTCACAAGAATTACCACTACAATAATATAAAGGGACTCCAAACTTCCCTTTAGTACTTTTAATTTGGATGTGAAGTCTACTAGAGGCCAATGTATCCAGTGATATTTTCTTATTATACTCAAGACATCTCTTTATTACTCCTATTCCTTAGCCTATATAAGTTTTAATAAAGTGAAGTGATAACAGCCACCAAGAGTACTACAACATAGCTCAGTTTGGGCTGGTTCTTTGTGGCATTTTACCAATAGCGATACCAGGTCATTTCATATCATTGGCTTTCTAATAAAACTACCTTTTAGTTTAGAAGTAGGTCAGAGGAAGGCTAATATAAGAACAGGAGAAAGAAAAGATAAAAACATGAAAAGGTCTGTGAATATACTAAAAACTACTGAATTGCACACTTTAAGTGGGTAAATTGTAGAGTCAACTATACCTTAATAAAGACGTTAAAAAAAAAAACAAACAAAAAAGGGGCAGCTGAGTGTGCGGTGGGCAGTAGGACCCGGTGGAGCCACGATGATTTAAGTAAATGCTTAGCATGAACATCTCTGGCTAATTTGTGTTGCTTCCATCAAAGTTTGTAACTACATGGATTAGAATTAGTATAATCAGCTTAAAATATATTTAATATATCACAAAAACAAAGTTTTTTTATTAGAAACGAAAACTGAGATGACTTGATCCTTGGAGATTGAGAGTCTCACTAAAGAAGAAAAAAGTGAATAAACAAATGAACAATTGAATACCATTAAAAGTTTTATAGATATTAAAATAAGATCAAATTTGAATATCTTTCTAATATAAACTTGAAAGTTGAGTTGAACTTTCAACTAATAAAAAATATTTTGGAAAAATGTTAGCAGTCTGAAGTTCACACATATATAGAAGCACAATATTTTATTACCAAGTTACATTTATTCCAGGAATGAAAGTTTTAAAAGGCAGGTTTTAAATATAAAGAGAAAACTAAATTGAAACGTAGATAAAACAAATTAGCTTATTATATTAGTATAGGGAACAGAGTAAAGATACAATGAAAAAGAAGCATTCGAATGTTGGGGGGAAAAGAGGGTACACGAAGAAATAAAACAAGATGGCTGGACCTTAGAGTTCAATGTGATAGAGAGAAATGAGATTGATTAATAGGGAGGTTTTAGATCTCCAGAACGAAAAGAGAATTTATTAAGTTTAGAATTTATATGAATCCCAATGGGAAAACTCTGAAGCATTAGCAGCAGTGTGTTGAAATTGAAAATTTGAATTTTGAAAACATTCTAATTGTCAAGTGCTGAACTGCAAGGGAGCAAAAGAAAGGAAGGCTCTCTTATGTAATGCTGTCATGGTTATCTAAGTCTCTGATGAAGGAAGCATAGCTTAGCACACTGACAGCAGGAATAGTGATAAGTGGAGAAATAGAGTGATCAAGAGATATTTTAAAATAAAATTTGAATTTCATGTGAAAAGTGAATTGGAAGTTGTCAAAGTGTCAAGGATGACCACCAAACCCAATTTAATTAATATTGTCATTTATGTAGCTGTCATTTATGAAGCATCTAATGTGTAGGCAAGAGTGACAGAAACATAGGTGGATGGATGGTAGATAAATGGATGCATGGATGGAAGGATGGATGGATGATGGATGGATAGATGGATTGTTAAATGAACATACAGATGAACAGTATGGAAAGGTAAATGGATATAGATAAAAGTTGGACTTAACTCCTAAAATCAATTTGTAGCACAAAGGAAGAATGATCCTTAGGGATTTTACTCATATAATTTTACATGCATGGTATGAGTGTGTAGTATATGTGAAAAAAAAGAGTTTTTTTCTTTGCAATTTGACTCATTTGTTTTCTAGCCATTATACTCTGCTTAGAAAGTATGAGGTGAAGATAGGCAAACAGTAAACTATAGGCTTCTTGCATCACATGTGCTCATTGCTCAATATGTGTAGAATTGTGAAAACTGGATAAAATGAATCTTTCTGACAAGTGTGCCCAGAACAAGATTCCCTGATTCCACAGTCCTCAATGGTTTTAGAATGTGCAGTCATTCCTTACTTTATCTCCATGCTATGAAATGCTTCCATTTTTTGCTGTAATTGCTATAACTAGCCAAAAACAATTATTTCAAAAGTATAACGAATCATTATTATTGGATAATAGTAATTGGGCCCAAAAAATTTAGAATTTAGGTAATTTACATGTTCCAGTTTATATTTTATATTCAATTATAGCTCATAGATTATGAAGCAATATTTAGTTTCTTACTGTGTTGGCTCATATATATCTTTATTTCAATTAAAAATTTCTTTCCCTAGGATGATATCTTGGGATCCTTCCTCTAGCTAGTTTCCTGTGACATCCTCCACCCTATACAGAATTCACATTATCTTTTCAGCTACGTACTCTTTATGGACTAAGATAAACTTAAACATATTACTAAACCACGGAAAAAGCAAAGACTTCATTAAACAATGTTAGACAAAAAGAGAAAATAAATGCACCAACATGTGTTTTAAATTTTGACCATTAAAAATGTTTATGTTAAAAAGAAAACTGTGGGTAGAAGACCTGAACAGCTGTTTCTTCAAAGAGGAAATACAGATGACCACTAGACATATGAAAAGATGCTCGAGGTCACTAATAATCAGAGAAATGCAAATGAAAACCACAATGAGATATCACCTCACACCTGTCAGAATGGCTATATCAATAAATCAAAGAACAACAAGTGTTGGCGAGGATGTGGAGAAAAGGGAACCCTCATATACTGTTGGTAGGATTGCAAATTGGTACAGCTACTATGGAAAAGTCTGGAGGTTTCTCAAAAAATTAAAAATGGATATACTTTTTGACCCAGCAATTGCACTTCTGGTTATTTATCCAAAACAAAACAAAACAAAACAAAACAATAATTCGTAAAGATCTATGCAACCCTATGTTCATGTCAGTAAAATTTAGAATAGCCAAAATATGGAAGCAACCTAAATGCCTATCAACAGATGACTGGATAAAGAAGTTATGGTTCACATATAAAATGGAATATTAGCCATTAAAAAAATAAAATCCTACCATTTGCAATGATGTGGATGGGCCTAGAGGTTATAATGCTGAGTGAAATAAGTTAGATAGAGAAAGATAAATACCATATGATTTCATTTATATGCAAAATCTAAGGAATGAAAAGAACAAACTAATCAAAAACAGACTCACAAATATAGAGGACAATCTGGGATGGCTAGAGGGGAGGGGGCTTGAGGGGCTGGGAGAATCGGGTGAAGGGTTCAAGAAGTATAAATTTATAGTTGATACATGGTCACAGGGATGGGGAGCACAGCACAGGGAATGCAGACAGCAGTAATGTAATGGCCAGGTGGAGAGCCAGAGAGAGAAAGTGCAATTAGGGGAGTCAATTTATAAACTATATAAATCTCTAGTCAATGTACTGTATACTTGAAACTAATAATAAAATAAAATTTAAAAAAAAGAAAGTTGTGATTTTTACTTATAAAGCTTAGTACATTAAGAATAGTTCAGGTAAGAATATAATTTGTCATTTAAATTGAAACAATTTTGAAAATAAAAGGGAGCTTGTACAATTTTAAAGTATTTGTATAATTTTAATTGTATAATTTAAAAATATTTATTCACTGCAATAACATCTTTATTATATTGCTGGACCTCCAAAATAGCTCAAATAATTATTCTAAAAGTAAAATTACTTCTGTAATACAAAATAATAACAAACAAATAAATATTTAAAATATATATATCCAAGGGCATTGCAATAGAATACTAATAAGAAGATTTCAAAATAGATCACATTTTGTAAATAATAAATAAATGTAAAATGTAAAACCATAAAACTCTTAAAAGATAACGCTAATGACCATACCCAAGGTCGCATAGATTTTCTCCTTATTTGGCGATAAGCTGAACTTCATTAGAATTAAAAACATCTACCCTGCAAAACAGTGTCACAAAAGACAATGTCATAGAATGAGAAAACAAGGCATAAATTGGAAGTAAATATTTGCAACAGATATATATATAGCCTAACATATATATATGACTGTTATTAAAAATAGACAAAGAATTCTTAAAACACAACTATAAGAAAACAACCCAATTTTTAAAAAGGCCAAAGACCCTAACAGACACCTCACTAAAAAAAGATATAGATAGTAAATAAGCATATGAAAAGATGGCCCACATCATACGTCATTAGGAAAATAAAAATTAAAATAACAAATAAATACCACTACACATCTATTAGAAGGGCCAAAGTTCGGATCGCTGACATTAAATGTTGGTAAGGTTGTGGAGCAGCAGGAACTCTCATTCATTGCTGTTGGGCACACAAAGTGGCAAAGCCACTTTGGAAGACAGTCCGGTGGTTTCTTGTAAAACTAAACATACTCTTAACCATACGATCCAGAAATTGTGTGCCTTAGTATTTACCCAAAGGAAATGACAACATATGTCTACATAAAAACCAGCACATAGATGTTTATAGAAGTTTTATTCATATTTGCCAAAACTTGTAAGCCACCAAAATGTCCTTTAATAGGTGAATGGATAAACAAATTGTGGTACCTTATACGATGTACTATTTTTCAGCACTAAAAATAAATGAGGTATCAAGCCATGAAAAGGCATGAAGAAACTTAACGGCCTATAACTAAGTGAAAAAAGCCAATATGAAAAGGTTGTATACTGTATTTCAATTACATGACATTCTAGGAAAGGCAAAACTATGGAGACCATGAAAACAGCAGCGGTTTCCAAGGATTGTAGTTGGAGGAGGAATGAATAGTCAGAGCACAGAGGATGTTTATGGGCAGTGAAAATACACTGCATGATACTATAAAGATGCTATTCTACATTCTTTTTTTTTAAACCTGTAGGATCTATAACACCAAAAGAGAAGTGTCATGTAATCTATGGACTTTCAGTGGTTTTGATGTGTCAGTGTAGGTTCATCAATTCTAACAAATGTATTGTTCTGGTTGGAATAGTAATAATGAGAGAGGCTATGAGGGAAGGGAGAGGTATAGGAAATCTCTCTACCTTTCTCTCAATTTTCTGTCAACCTAAAATTGCTTTTAAAAAATATAGTCTTAAAAAACAAACACCCCAAAACAACCTTTTTAATAAAAGCTATTTGATCATTTAGTAATAGAAGCAAAATTAATATTTTTTAATTCAGGTTTCACACATTCACTTAATTCTTAATTATATTTGTCTCTAATACTATACAACTGTTATTTTTCTGAATATTCTATTTTTCCAAGCCTTTGTTACTTTTAAATTTTCACAAAATTGTCAATAATTTTCAAAGACCAATTTTTAGGGCACTAGATGAAGTTAATGATTCTCTATTATCTGTATATCTTTTTTAGTAAGGTGTCTGTTAAGGACTCTTTTTTGTAGGTCTTAGTAAAATTGAAGAATGCTCTCTCAAGATTCTGACCTATGCGGTAAATTCAGTAGACATTCTGGTAAATGAAGAAAGTCTCCATTCTGGTTCTGTTTTGTTTTTAATAATTGAAATGTGCAAATATATTTCATAGGCATTTTCTTTTTTCTCTCGTTTGTTAAATATTTTGCAAATCGATACTCTATAAAACATTCTTTTTATGAATCTTTTGAATGTTTCACTGAAATTAGGTAATACAAATTTGTAAACTTTTTCATCTTCATGCCTCCATTAGTTAGCTATTGCTGCGTTACCAACAATCCTAACACTCAGGGACTTAAAACAATGACTAGTAACAAGTCTTTGAGATGGTTGAGCTATTCTGTTCATCCTTTCTGGGGCTCAGCTGATATTGGCTGTGTTTGCTCATCTAGTTATTTGGCTAGCCTTAGATGCCTTCTGCGCATGCAAGATGCCTTCTTCAACTCTACTATATGTAGTCTCTTATACTCTAACTAGTCTTGTTCTAATGGTGTGGAAGGTCTCTAAGAGAGTAAAAGTATGCCAAATCTACAGAGGCCTAGGCTTGCACTGGCAAAATGACATCTTTGCCAGTGGCTGGTCATCCCAAGTAAGTCATGAGGTGAGACTCTACCCCTTGATAAAAGAAGCTACCTAATCACAGGGCAAAGTGCATGGATGTTAGGAGAAATGAAGAATTAGGGATATTTTTTGAAATTAATCTATAAAAATTCCATTCTGGTACATAATATAAATTTATCTAATTAAAAACAACAGCTCCATAAAAGTTCCATTAAAATGATATTCCCTGAAATTGTAGATAATCTAAAGCTTAACTTTAGACCATCAAAATTATAGCATAACACTATATGAGAATTGGTTTAACTTTTTTCAATTTCTTCATTAATTTTAGGACATAACTTTCAATGCCTTTGTATTTCAGTCATGGTTTTCAATAATTACAACACATTAATTACAACACATTATACAATAATTACAACACATTAAACTTCAAAAGTGAAACTTCTTTTGTGTGTTCAGTACATAGGATCATTTGATTAAAGAATTTCAACTGATTTTGCACAAAATATAATAAAATTTTGAATACTCATTTACAAAAAAATATTATACATTTTTGGTGACTATGATTGATATAAAGTAGTCATTTAAATGTTCAAACCTTTGTTAAATTAAGTTGATGAAGGTCAGCAAAGAAAAAGCATATACTCTGCTGTGCTTAAATATAATCAGTACTCCATATCAGCTTTATCACAAAATATGGGAGTATAATTATTCCGGTTATGTGTATAAGTTTTGAAACCTTATCTTTTCTTTCTACTGGTAAAATTTTGCAACTCGTTTAGATGCAATTGTGAATTCTAAGTATATTCCCACTTCATGGATTTTTTAATTTTGTAGAAATATTAATTTTTTACAGCAACTGTGCTCAACAAAAACTTCTATTTACACAGTAGGCATCAAAGCAAATTATTTTGTCTTCAATGCTGAACTTTAAATCTATACTTCAAAAACACTCACAATAATAAATAATGACATAAATGAAATTGATTGTAACATATCTGAAATTAACTTTCTGATTTTCAGGTTGAACCATCCGATTGGACCATTAAATCCAACATATTTGCAATGTTTGCAAAGTTCAACTGCTAATAGATGCAACATATTAACAGCTAACCTTGTAATTTTAATCATGATCATAAAACACTTGAATTTAAGATGAATTAATTTGAGGAACACTTATTTGCTCTAAATAAAGATTCATATCCCATACAGTAATGAGCTAATTAAGCTATCTCTACCTATAGGTGTTAAATCATCTCCAAAAGTCTTTTTGAAATATCTACCAAATTTTGGAGTAGACAGTGATGCTTTATCCGTAGATTTGTGTCTTCTGATTTTCATCTAATCAGTGATATCACTATAACCGTTAGCATAGATGATAATGTCAAGGTTTAGGCTCATTCAATATTTGTTACCAACATTCTTTAGAAACTTAAATCCAGTGCATACTACTTAATTTATATTTTTGTTGTCTTTTGAAATATACAATATTTTAAAACAACAAAATAAATAGCTATAAATTAATATCACAAAATAAAATTTAAAATCCCGGTAGCAAGAACATTCAGCCTGTTCTCTGTTCTCTATAGCAAGACTGCTCAGCATCTATTTCATGCACATATTACAAAACACTTACATGATTTGCCACTTTTACTTCTCAGTCAAATGTCTGGTTGCCTGGAGGTGTTATGTATTTCACAGGCCACAAAACACACTGGACAATTGGCTACAGAGGCAGTACGGTAGAATACTTTTTCCTCCATCCCTATAGACCAGAAGAAATTAACTGTCCCTGTTTCTGGTGTCTAAACACAGTTTATCTATTCAAAGAGTATTCTTGAAAGAGAGCTGTTGCTAATATTCTGTCTAGAATGGCATAGAAAAGAGATACAATTTTCCACTATTGATCTTTGACCTTTAAATTTAATCATGTTTTAAAACAAAAGCACCCTTTATATGAATTTTACATACTACTAGATGAGATCAGGACAGAAATTTTAAGTATCAGTGGTGGTCTACTAAAGAGATATTTATAGCTCCATTTAATGTATTTTAAATAATACTTTGATTCAAAACAACTAATAATCCAGAACAATATTGATCCATATGAAACACCAGTCAACAAGATTAAACCAAGACTGTTGCAGGCAAAAATGGGATGTCTGGTCACACTAGGTTATTTTCATTTCCAGCAAAAGGCTGAGTTAAAAATCAGAGGAATAAATTGACATTGCAGTAACTATATACAAAACTGTACCGAATATAAACTACAATACCCAGAAACATTCTAAGCCATCAACTTGCTATATTTAAAAAAATTTTAATGCAGAAAGTGTTTTTCAAAAAATATTTAAATTATATATGTGTGTGTGTATATACACACACACACACACACACACACACACACACACATATATGTATATGTATATATATATAAAGCTAACTGATAAAACTGTGTCTTCACAGAACTATTCCCTTCATATTGATATGCTGGGAACCCAAATCCACTTGGCACTAACCAGGGTTAACACTTCTCACATGTCATGACATTTAATGATGACATGGTCCGTCATAGTCTAATTTCACCTGTGACAAATTTCCAGGTGTTAGAGTGAGATAGTTCTCCAAAAGTCTTTTCTCACCACCAACTTTATCGGAATGCCAATAAAAACGAAAACGGAAATAACAGCAGACGTTACCATTTATTCAGCACTTATTATCTCTCAAGTACTTTACTAAACTATGCACATGATTGCTTTTATTCCTTGCAAAACCCTGTTTAGATTATAATTCAAAGCATCATACAGAGTTCTTGCAAGATTACTAGCAGCTTGTCATTGCAGCATCAAGAAATAGAAATGCTTCAAGCAACTGATGAGACTATTAAATGCTGGTCTTAAACCACTGAGGCATTCATTGGTCAGTTCCACTTTCTATAGATTGAACGTCATGTAAGTGTCAGTATGGAATGTAAAATGAATGGAAAAGATTGATATTATTCCTAGAAATATATTTAGTCTGTCAGCAGATATTTTTTTTTCAACATTATTCTAGAGAGATTCTAAAAGTGCATATCTGGGTATAAGTATATATATACAATTTTAGGCTCATCAATCTAAAATATGTAGTGCCATTGGATACAGAGAGATTCTCCATAAAACACATATTCTCAACTATCAAATTTCCATAGGAGAAAAGGGAATTTTAAATTTATAGGTTTTCTAATCAGAATGTTTTCTGTTTTGGAAGATAAAATTGCTTATACCATTAATCATTTAGTGTTTTGTCTTTTTTTCCTCAGCAGTAGCAATTCATGGAAACATGTTCTAGTTGGCAACACAAAAGAAATTATCAGAGAAAACACCTTATTCCTCATCATTTGGAAAGGTTTACAAAAATTCCTTCTTAAATAAATCATTCTTGTGTTTTAGGCTTTGCCAATTTCAATATGTCATGTGTAATCAGTATTTTATCACTTTCATATGCCGCAATTGTCATTTTGATGTTTAAATGCATATTTACTTATTTTTTTTAGTTGAAAAGTATTCATACTTAAAATTCAAACAATAGTTTCTTCAATCTACACCTAAAATTCAAAAAATGGTTTCTTCTTTAAATAAGTTAAAATTCATTGCACAATTAATAATTGAATCTGAACTAATATATAGTGGTAGTATATATTATATAAATATATAATTAACTCTAATAGGAGCTCATTTATACATGAAAAGTTTTTAATAACAAGGCACCATTCTGCTACAGTGTATACTGATATAATTTCAATATATACAAACATTTTATATCTACCAACTACATGATAATTACTTGATACATTCCTAAGAAACACAGTTTAAAGACCAGTTCTGAATGTGGTTTGTAAAACGAAGTCAAGTGAGATGAAAAGGCATTTCAAGGTTCTTATTATGCATGATAAACTATCCTAAAACTGCAAGATGAAGAATGCAAGATGCTGAGCTTCAAGGGAGCTTAAAATTTAGTGAAGGAAGCAGTAAGATATACGCACACTAATTAATACATAAGCAAGATCTTTGTGGTTACATCAAAAAGAGAGAGAACTTCATTTTATGATTCAGGAAGGCTTCATCTAACACATAATATTCGAACTAGTGAATAGGTAGAGAAGAAGAGGATGAGTAATTCAAGTTAGCTAATGCGTAGAGATAAGACAATGCTAGATATATTAAAAGAATATTATTTTCTTTTGTTTGGCTTACTTTAGAAATACATGTGGGCAAAGGAAAGAAGATGCATTAAAGATGGTTGAGAAAATGCTGCTAATTGTATTCAGTATGCATTAGTACTTTCTCGCTCTCTCACATATATATGTATGTGTATATATATAAGGAGCATGATCATATATATATATATATGTAAGGAGCATGATCATGACCATGTTTTTAAAGATAATTTTGGTTTAAAAATTTTCTTACAGGCACAGCCAATAAATGAAAATTGAGTAGAATAATTGTTTACATCCTTAGGTAGAGCCATTACAGCTCAAGAAAAATACTATATATTTTACATTTTAGTTAACCTACAACATAGACAGAAGCAAAGATTAAGCAAAATGATAAATTATCATTTACACTGATAAATCTACAAAAATGCTGAGAGCAGCACAGTGAAGCACTTATTGATTTTAAAGTCTATGAATCTTATAAATTGTGTACACAGACTGTTATCGAGAGCAAAAGAGATACCAATGGTCTCATCATGGCAATGCCCTATGTGGTTACCAACAACAAGAAAAAAATTAAAGAAATTCTATAAGGAAATTATATTCCCATGAAAAAGACTTAAGAATGGCTCTATTTCCAGGGATAAACAAGGCTAAAGGAAGTATGGAATTAAGGTCTCAAAAGAACAACTGAGACAATCTAAGAATTGAAGTTTTATGCTAATCACATCCACTTCCTTCTTTTAATCTGTCTGAAACAACTGACCTTATTTTTTACTATTTACTTTATTTTTACGTTTACTCCCACATTTGTCTCTATATAATTTGACATTATTATTTTATTTGGAAAGTGAAACTAAATGTATGAGTAAAAAGTAATTGCCTCTACAGATTGACAGGCTAAGATCTTCTTAATCAATAAATGGTTTACAGCCAGTGATTTCCTTTATGTTCTTAGGTAAAACAAGAGTTTTGTCCTTTTAAACTCCAAGTGAGTTAGCAGGAAAGCCTCTGAAAGCTTGCAAGAGTGCTAATTAAACTAATTATAACTTGATTCATCTGTCTTGGTACACAAGTGCTTCATAAATTGATTACGTGAAACTCTGAATCTCCATAGAGTCACCTATATCTCTTGTCAGTCTATTTCATAAGTAATTATTTGCCATCTAGAAAAATGGTCCTCAATGCCAGATTCATATTATAATAACCAGGGGGCTTTAAAAAATAAAAGTATCAGACATGCCAAATTAACTGTATCAGAAATGTGGGGGATGAGATACAAGCACTGATATGTTTTAAAAGTAACTTTAGAGGATAATAATGTGCAGTCAGGGTTCAGAATAGCAGAGATACAGGCAGTACACATAGTATTTCAGAGCATGGGCAGCTCTGGAATTGGAGTGCTGAATTCAAATCCAAATGTTGGCACCCATCGATCTACAATCCTGAGCATGTTACTTAAGCGTTCTATGCTTCAGGCTCTTTCACTTGTTTTTTGAATGGAATAAAGGGTAGTGTGAAGATTAAATAAATCAATACACATAAAACACTTTAAAAAGTCCTTAGTACATGGGAAGCTCTTAGTAAATTGAGACATTATGGCCACCTACTAACAAATAGTTGACATGAATAAAAAAGATATTGCAGGAAAAAAAAAAGCATTTCTTCCCTTAACTATTATTTCTCTCAAATAAAAATTATTTTGTGAAAAATAAAACTCTACTTAATTTAATAGCATCAAAAGGAATAGATTGTAAGATGATATACCACAATTCAATTGTAATGAGTATCTATACTTTTTGATATTTTTATACACTTAAACTGGCTTGTATATTATCCTAAAAATTTATTTCTTTTGTTACTATTTAATATATATGTTTTTATATGTGTGTGTGTGTGTGTGTGTGTGTGTGTGTAAAAGGGGCAGCAGCAGGTAGATATATACATACATATACATATATACATGTATGTATATTATGAGGTAATGAATGACAGTTTTCAGGGTAAAGTTCAGGGAGAGAGTACTCAGGTATAAAATAGTAGAATGATATATTGATATATTGATAGGGATTCTGGGGGTGTCTAGGTGGCTAGAGTTTGCAGGGAAGAGTACCAGAGAGGATAACTACACAGAGAAACTCCAAATATATTTATTGGGCCTCCTCAAATATATAATCACATACTGGTCAGAAAATGTGTGAAGAAATTTTCCTGTGATGGAAAAAGAACAACCCAAACAGATTAGGAGTGTTGCTCAGCATTATGCAGGACTCAAAAAGGTAAAATTCACAATGTCTATGAATCAATGAAAAATTATCAGGCTTAAAAAAATAAGTTAAAAATACCATAATAAAAAATAAATCAATTGAAACTGACCAAGAATTAACTCAAAATGATTAGACAGAAATAATAAAACAGTAACTATAACTGAATTCCATATGTTTAAGAAGCTACAGTAAAATTTTATCGTGTTAAATAGAAGCATGAAAGATATATTTTAAAAAGACAGAACTTAAAATACTACAGAAGAATATTACTATATTTAAAATATACTAGATAAGATTAAAAGCAAACACAGAGGAAAGTTTACTGAATAGCAATAGAAACTTTCTAAAATATAATGCACCAAGAAAAAATGAAAGGACTGGACAAAATGAGTTTTGATGTAATGGAACAAATGTGACACAATTTTATACAGCCTAATACACGTGTGATTACAATCACTGAAGAAGAGAGCCAGGAAGGAACAACAACAACAAAAATATTAGAACCCATCGTCTAACATTTTACAAATTTGATGTAACTTATAAATCTACAAGGTTAAGTAGTAGAAAAAATCCCAAGTAAAATAAACATAAATAAAGCTAAACCACTGACCATCAACATGAAATTGCTAAAAACTGTGATAATCTTAAAAGCAGCTAAAATGAAAAAAAATGATGTTACCAAAGAACAAAGGTAAGAATGACAACAGATTGCTCATAAGAAACAATGTATTAGAAAAAAAATGGAACATTATCTTTAAACTATCAAAAGAAAAATCAACTTAGAATTCTTTACTCAGAAAAAATACATTTAAATGCTGAAGGTTAAATAAAGACTATCTCAAGACATAGAAAACTTTAAAGAATTAATCACCAGTTGACCTGCATAACAATAATATATCTTGAAAGAAGCCCATAAAGTAGAAAGAAACCTATTAATATGAGACATTAGATCACAAAATAATTTAGAGCACCAGAAATGGTAACGATGTAGGTAAATATAGAAACTTACTTTTGTCTTATTCAAATCTCTTTAAAAGATAAATGCCTATTTAAAGAAAATGAAGTTTACTATTATAAGGTTCCTATACTATATGTAGAGTGGTATTATAGCACTTGAAGGAAGTCTGCAAAAATTTAAATATACACACTAGAAACCTTAACTAAATCACTAAATAACAAAACAAAAAGTTATGTGTAATAAGCCAACAAAGGAAATAGAATAAATTCATGAACAAGAACAAAATACTTAAAAATCTGAAAAGGTAGAAAAAGAAGTATAAGAAGCAACATAAGAAAAAAAAATAGTGAACAAACAATAATATAGTAAATTTAAATGCAAAAACAGTCAACTGAAAAATTAACTAAAATTATACTGAAAACCAAAGAAATTAAAATCTGTTCGTTGAGAAGAGCAATGTAATTGATAAACTTATAGTAACACTGTTCAGGAACAATAGGAGAAAAACGTATTATCATTATCAGAAATTAGAAAGGTGACATCACTACAGATTATGTAGACATTAAAGAGATTATAAGACATTATCATAAAAATTATAAAATTAACAATATTTCTTTAAAAACTTAAGCAAAACTCACTTAAAAATAAGCAGATAACAACATAATCCTATATTGACTTTCCAGTCAGAAAATGTCAGGCTCAGATGGCTTTGCTGGTGAAAGGAAAGGCTATCTCTATTTAAGAAAAAAATAATACGAATTATTATTTAAGGAAAAACAATACCCATTATATTAGGAATATTTACGGAAAAATAATAATTCCACATAATTTTTTCCCAAAAAATTGAACAGAAGTGAAAACACTTGCATGTGATAATCCAAGCTATATTCTGATAACAAAAACAGGGTCTTTAGTTAACTACAAACATAATTTTATAAACATTGATGTGAAATTTCTTAACGATATTTTAGAAAACAGAATCAAGAAACAGGCAAAAAGGATAATGCATCATGACCAAGTTGGGTTTATCCCAGAAATTCAGTAAATGATCATTTAAAAATAAATATAATTTAAAATATAACAAACAAACAAAAAAAGCCACATGATCAAAACAATGGTGGAGACAATAAATCTGACAAAATCCACCATCCATTCCTGATTTAAAAAAACATTCAGCAAAATAGGAAGTGAGACATTTCTCAATCTGATAAAGTATTAAACGACAGGTATAAAAACCCCTCAGCTAGGATGACACTTAACATTGAGAGAATAAACACTTTCCCCCTACAATAAGGAAAATGAGACAAGGACATCTACTCTGATCATTTGTATTCAACTATTTTTACTTTAGATTCTAGTCAGTGCAATAAGGCACTTGAAGAAATTAAAGTCTCCAGATTAAAAAGGAAGAAATAAAATGGTCTTTATTTGCATCCGACATGATAATCTACATAAAAATCAATGAAATCTATAAAAAATAAACTAGTAGAACAAATAAATGAGTTTAACAAGGATGCAGAATATCAATATTCAAAAATACATTGTGTTTCCATATACTAATAACCACTTTTTTTCAGAACAATTTGGCAGTTCCTTAAGAAGATAAACGTACCACAAGATATGACTAAGCCATTCCACCTGTGTTCTTCTATTTTATAGTGTCCATCAATTTCCTCTGTTCTACTTAATAAATAAATCAATATATCAGATATAATAATTAAAATTAGTTGTTATATATTCCCAACTAAGTAAATTTATATGTTTCTAAGCTTCCAGGTTTTTCCAGAGACATTGTAAAAATTTACCATAATTATCTACCTAATATTTATATTATATATAATTACACTCAATAACATAACTATATTATTAAATTGAGTTACATAGAATCCAAGCAGACATTTACTCAGTATTTTCCCGTTTTTCTATATAGATTTTATAGTTTTCTTTCTCTAGAAGCTTTATTTATTATGTGCATATTAAATTTTATATAGTTTGTTTTTTAACATGATAAAGAAGTTTATTGCCGCTGAGAGAAATCTAGAGCTTAAGTTTATCTATTTACAAAATTGTAACTGTATTAGGAAAATAAGTGCCAATTGTTAGATTCTATCTTTTTTCTCTCTCCTTGAAAGGACAGAATGGGCTTAAGAAATCGGTCTTATTTGATTGATTTTGTACTTATTTATTTCTTTTTAAGTTAATAGTTTTCTTTTAGAATTCTTTCTAAGCTTGACAGAATATTTTACTTGGGAAGCTCAAGAAGAAATTAATGCTTTGTTAATGCTTTGTTAATGCTAAAATCTTGGTTTGAATCCATTCATAATTGTCCAATAAAAGATTTATTCTTGCTCTAAGAAATAACATTTTGCCTTACCTATTATTAAGAAGAGAAGTTTTATTTTTGGTATTATATCATTCTATTAAAGTATTTTATCCTTTCTTAGACTTATTTTTTCTCATTGTCATGATTATTCTAGCTGTTTTTATTATTAAGTGTTTTAAGCTCTAGGAATAAGAAAATAAACACATTTTATTATAAGTTTATAAGTAAATTTTGAGGTCTTAAAATAGTTCCAAAGTCTGTTAACTGTGATGAGCACATACCTTCACCTATTGCCCATTCTTCATTTTACCTTGACTTGTTCTAACAAAAACAAACAAACAAAAAAACAAACAAAAAAACACACATTTTAGTTCAGTGACAGTTCATGGACTCAGGTTTATTTTGATATTTAACTCACAGGAATTAATATTTGTAGTTTGGGTTAGTTGGATTCAATGGCTCAATAGAGAATTAGCCATTTTTTTAAGCCACAGAATCAAGAAAATAAGTAATATAAATTAAAAATGTAATTGCTAATTACACAACTTTCAGTAAATTTGTTTTTCCTAAAGTTGCTACAGTTTAAATATGGAAATTGTATTTTCCTTGCTGAGAATCGTTTCATGGCAACTAATGTTAAAATTACTCCTCCAAACGAGCACTTTTTAAATGACCAAATCACTGAGAAGAACTCCCCACAATAGGAAGATGACAGATTAAAGATGTCTAGATGGTGTATCATGGGAAGAATGATAACATTCATGGTATCTTTGTGAACTGATTTAGGAAAAAAGAAGTAAACAGAAAAGCATTTAAACAGTGCTGATGTCCACTTTATAATTATTGAACATTTAAAGAGGAAATGGTGAAGTCAAAAACCAAATCTGAGCTCCACTTAACCATTCTGCAACCTTGGGTATGTCGCTTCATTTTCTTAAGCTTTATTCATTTGCAAAAACGAGGATAACAATTTCTGTTCTGGCCTACCTCCTATGATTGTAAGAAAATAGTAAGAGGAAGACTATTAGTGGATTTTTGAAAACTTTTCAAAAGCACTAAGCGCTTTGAATATACAGGAATTTCTATTTTCCATAGTATTCAATACCACTTTTTGTCTGTGATTCTAATTTTAGTATACTATGGTCTACTATTATGACTGTGGGTTTACTTGTTTAACAAGATACCATGTGCTAAGTATTTCATTTATCAACTTTCATCTTCACTCTATCTCATGCACAGATTGATTTCACCCAAGCTTTTCATTCTCTAAAATGCAGTGAGGTTAAGTGAGCTGCTCAAAACAACACAGCTGACAAATAAAAATCTGAGATTAAAACTCTCCTTTAACAAAGAATAAAGTCTTTCCATTATCATCTATTTATGAGATAGTTTAGATTTTAACATACATTCTCTGTTATTTTGCCTTTTCTCCTCTATCCTTTCTTTCCTCTGATCTTTTCTATAAACTAAACAAGTTTATTTATTTAAAATAAAATAGAGTAAAAGAGAAAAGGAATTACTTTTCTGATTTTACTACAGAATTTGGTTTATCTCAGCCCTATATTTATTTGCCTGATAGAATGATTGCATTCTCTGACCCAGCTTCAATTCTCATGCCATTTATAATCTTAGCTTCCACCATTTTTTGTACACCATTAAGTACATCTAGAAGTGTACTTAACATGACATGTGAAAAATATTCCTTTGAATGGATTTTAAATTACCTCTCTCATACTCACTAATATGCTAGATTCGGTGAATAAATAAAGATGCAATCTGTCCTTATTTTTTATGACTTTTGTTTGGAAGGGGGAGGCATGCCTATCCCAGTCTATGAAAAACAGTCTTGATCTATCTAGATCCGTGTCTAAATCTTTCAGGCAATCTTTAAATGACAGCTCTTTCTCCCCACAAAACACTGGTTAATTGAACTTTCTATGAACTTCCTTCCACTAAGTTCTTTCCTGCCCTCCCTCCCGCTGTCTCTCTTCCTTTCCCCTTACTTTCTTTCTCTCTTTCTTTCTGGTAAAATGCAATGATGAAACAACCATAACATCCTTGGTGAGTATGTGCTAAAATTATTTCTAAGGAGGTATGTTTATGTAAATGCTTCAAATCTTTTTTAATATTAAAATAATATCAAATATTTCATTTTAAATAAAAATATGCTTTAGCAAATAATATTCTCACTTTTGCACAATGGTACAGAGTTCTTTCAAGCCACTCTTGTGCCCTTTTTATATGGTCCTAGTAAAATTTTATATCCTTTTGTTTTGTTACACCAAATTTTTCTAGGCTCACCATTTAGTACCTCCTGAAACAGAATAGAATCAGCCATTTCTCCACGGAACTCTGATAACTTGTAGTGGGACATGCTATTTAACAAAAGAAATTGTGGCACTAAAAATGATACTAAGGAAGAGACATTGTCCTATGAGTACTATGTCCTCTCAATAGGTAAAGTTAGAATTATTTTGAATTACACATGAATATTGTTATTTTCAATTCAGTTTAATATTGAATGGTTTTAAATTGGATAGTGTTCAATTAAAAAAACCTTGTAAGCCACTATAATATTAGTTTTTATTTAAAACACTGAAGTTGTTCAAAAAATACTGAAAATACTGGAAGGGAAAAAAGTCGAAGTCAAAGTAAGGCTACATTAATATTAGTAACCGCAGGAAATATACCAGGTACTCTGCTGGAAATATTTTGCTTGAGTAAGAACACAGGAGTCCTCACCAGCCAGTCACTGCTGCTGCTGCTGCAGTTATGATCACTGTTGTCATGTTGTTTTGTCACCAACAGTTTTAAATTTTATGAAGTCGAATGTATCTACCTTCTTCTTTATTATTTTCAGACTATGAGTAGAAAATTCCTCACTATGAAGGAATTTTGTGTTCTTTTTTTCCTTTCAGATATAAATGGTTTTAATTTTACATTTAGATTTCGAATCCATTGGAAATGTATCTAGTGTAAGGGAAAGAACCAAGCTATATCATTAGCCAATGGTTATGCACTTGCCCCAATACCAATTAATTTAAAAAGCCATTGTTTCCAGTGATTTGAGACATTGTATTTATGATCAATTTAATTCCCAACGTGTTTCTTTAGATAAAATTCTCTATCAGTGTGCATTTCTGCATATCTTCGGCATGAGGCACTAACAGCTTTTTGTTCTGGACTATCTTAAAAGGACATTTGTATAGCAAACAGCTTCGGAAGATGAAAATAATATCTTCTGGAGCAAAGGAGACACTGCCTATAATGAAAGATTCGGGTTCCCTAACTCAGGGTTCCTCTGTCCTAGGCCAATCCCTTCTGTAAGTATATATCCTCTATATTCACATAGTCCTGTGAGAACAGGGACTTGGAGAAAAGATACAAATAATGATACTGTGGCTAGTCCTACTGCTATGACAAACAAACTTCTTTCTTCCTGACCCAGGAGTCTCCTGTCTTCTACCAGCATCTATGAAGGTGTGGCAAGATTACATGTTAATTTGAAAATAAGGTAAAAACTCAGACATTTTTGTCATTATTTAGATCATTTGTGAACTTTTCTGTTTTATTAGTTTGTGTAAACGGACCAAAACTACACTGCTTGAAATAAAGGGGTTTTATGATAGGTAACAATATCTGATAAGACCATAACCTCTTCATGTCTCCTTTTTAGATTTTCCCAGCTATTACTTTTTATTTGTTTTTCCATATACTTAAAAGCAAGTTATTTAGTGTTGAGTGGGGAGAATTTTTGTTGATATTTTTATTGGATTTTTGAATAAGACATTTATTAATTAGTTGGAGATAATTAGCTTTATAATGTTGACTTCTTCTAGCCAAGAACACGCTATAATTTCCATTTTTCAAAAATGTACAGATGAAACTTTATGTAGTTTAAAATTTTTCTTTTACATATTTTCCCTTCTCTTGGTAAGGTATATTCTATTATTATATCTGTTTATATATATGTATATACATATAAACATATGTATATGTTTATATACATACACACACATAATATACATATATATATACATACATATATATACATATATATGTCTTAAGATTCTACTAAAATATCCTACTGGTTATTATCTGTATATATGAAGGCTACTGATTATTAGTTATTCTTTTTAATATAATGCTACCTAATTGGATTACCTTGTTTATAGAAATTTTTAATTGTTTTCCTTGGGTTTTTAATGTATATCATTATATTATCTTTAATAAAGATAGTTTTAAATGCTCTTTTACCAATAATTTATCTTTTATTTCCCTCTCTTCTATAACTATCTCAGCAAATTCTCCCAAACAATATCAAACAGTAATGGTGATAGGAGGCATTCTTGACTTTTCTCTTTGTAGTAATAATGTCTTATTTTCCCCATTAATAAAGATGCTTATTTATCTGGTTTATTTATTGCTTAAAAAAAGAAAAATGCTGCTCTTTAGCACAATCGTATGTAATAGACAAACACTCATTTGCATATCAAATTAAGAAAGTCTATTTAATCTCGTCAAGTGTTTTTAGCACACATATTCGATTTTCAAAATTATTTTTAGTATTTATGTGAATGAGTATTCTTAATGCATTGATATGACAGATTTTAAAATATATATATTTAAATATATATATTTATATATATATATATATATATATATATATATATATATATATATATACATATACATATATCTCAAACAATTTAAACAGACTAGGATTATCTTAATTTTTATTTTATGGCATTCCTCTTTGAAACTATTTAGGATTGATCCTATTTTGAGGAGACCTTCTTTCGACAAGTTGGTCTATGGTATTTATACAAGTACTCAGGGGTAGAATATTTTCCAAGTTTTCACATGGTTAAATATTTTTGTAGCCTTGGCATATAGAAGGGACATATTGGTACATATTTTCTTTTCTTGGGCATTTTTGAGATACGGCTCCTTGTTTTATTTCATTGAATCTTGTTGAAAGTATGATATCAATGTAGTTTTGTGTGGCAGTTACTTTAAAGTTTGTCTTTTTGTTTATTTGTTTGCCTGGAAGCCCAGGGACAAACTGTTAAATGTAATAATTTTCCTAGAGTATCGTTTTGAGTCTGACTCTTTTGGGTGAATTTTTCCATTACAGGTTGTGTTCTTACAAGACTTCCTTTATTTCAAGAAATTTGTGTACTCTGAGGATTGCTGTCTCCTCAGCTTCACGCTCTGAAAAGATGTGTTGATAGGAGGCTTGCTTATTCAGTAAGCAATATAGCAGTGGAGTGTGTTACTTGACTGTCTATTTTATCTGCAGACATAAGTAGATCTCAGGGATGTCGAAAGTTGCAGTTTTCCAGGGTACGACAGAGTCATAAATTCTAATCAGGTCAAAAGAAGGAGTATACTGCAAAAGGCAGTAGCTCTGAGCAGAGTAGAATATGTGATGGGACCCTGACGCTAAGGACACTTGAAAACATCCATGTGAAATAGTACAGGCTTAAGGATAAAATGTAGCTGGAATTCTAAGAACAGTTTTTATATACATGTTACCTGATAATACTGGAATCCACAATGGCTTATACCTATAGACAAATACAGTTTTATAGGCAGCTAAAATGTCCCTACACGTGGAGAAAGCAATGGGCGAACTTCACTGGAACAAGATAATCCCTCATAGAGAAACAAGAGATTTATTGGAGGATGGGCAGGCCACCTATAACACACACTGACTGTGCATAAAATCTGACAATTTTTCCATATTTTATAAGGCACATATGCCTGTGTTTTTGCCAGTTTATATACAAGTTCTCAGGGATTGACCAGTGTGGTCTCTCTAGACTTCTGAGTGTTCTGAATATTTGGGGTGGTGCTAGTACTTGTGTTAATAATTTCTCTCCTTTTGATTACTGTAAAATATTGAGCCAATAAGTTAACTGAGACCAGTTTAAATGATAAATAAAAATCAATTATCCTGTTAATATATTGTTTTCCAAAAATGTATTCTTTCTATTTTCAGAACCTTAACCATATCTACATTTTGCCAAGAGCAGCACTGTAGAAAACCTGGTCCATGGTTTATACCCATTCCTCCTCTACTGAGGTAAATCTCCTGTGAAATGCTCCTTGTTTGTGTGTCTTGGCCACTGTTAAATATATTTTCAAAATTAAGTGATATATAGGTCCAGAGGGAGATACTGAGTATCATTGAAGTATCATTCACTAACTCTACAGTTATCCTTCCTTGTTTCATCATGAAATATACTACTACTTGAATATTCGTGGATCAAATCTATATAAAAATAGAAAAATTAATGACACCAGGACAAAATATGATAAGTGCCACTTTGCTTGAATTAAAGAATCTAGAATTAATAATGTTTAGATTAAAACCAAGGGTAAGTTTAGGCAGAATTATGGTCCCCAAAGATGTCCATATGTCAATTCTTGGAACCTATGAATATTTTACATTATTGGCAAAAGGGAATTAAGATAGAAAATGGAATTAAACTTGCTAATCAGCTAGACTTAAAATAGGGAGATTATTGTGTATTGTGAAGGTAGGTACAACATAATCACAAGTGTCCTAAAGTGGAAGAATGGGATGTAATGGGAGTTGGAGTCAGAGACATGTGACATGAAAGTAAAGCACAGAGAGATGCAACACTGATAGTTTCGAAGGGCCACAAGCCAAGGAATGTGGACAGCCTCTATAAGCTGGAAAAGGTAAGGAAAGAGTTTTACTTCTAGAGCCTACAGAAGGAACAGACCTTCCTAATCCTTGATGTACCTCAGTAAGACTGGTGTTAAGCTTCTAATCTATAAAACTGTAAAATAATTTGTGTTGATTAAGCACTAAATTTGTTATAATTTGTTACTGCAGCAATAGAGAACTAATACAGTTATGAATATTCAATTAATATTGAATAAAACCATGGACTTAGCAAGTGATAACATCTTCTAAATTTAAAATATATTAATTTTACTCAGAGATGTATTCTTCATGGAAAGCCATATATGGAATTTTATTGTTAGATATCATTAATCTCAAGTACATTTCTTTGAAGGTAAAAATAATGAAATTATTATTATCTCTTTTTTTGCTTTCTCTAGTTAAAAGAATTGTTTTAGGTAAATTAAAACTTTTCTTTTTAACCTCTAGCTTTTATTTCGAGATGCTTATCTATCAGTTTGTATACTATACAAACCAACTTTTATTTTTTCATCAAACTTGCAAAACAGGCAAAAGTATAGCATACAACTATACATGTGAGACAATGTAAAATGCACTTTAAAACTCCAAGTTAAAATTTTATTTAGGTCAGTCACTAACAATTAGGTAACAGCACTTATGTAAGGAATTTAAATTATAGCACTTATACTGTATTTTCCAATGTTGCTAAAAGCACTGAGGTGAAAATAACTTACAAGTGTAACTGTTTTTTCTCACTTGTTAGACAGAATAAGACCAAAGGGAAAAAAAAGGTATATTTTCCATTACCTCATTTTCTCACAGAACCAAGATCTTTAATTAGTGCTAGGATAATGTTGACTGCAATGAATATTTTTTTTTAAATTAGGTAAAATGTAAGTAAATTGGGCATTTTACCTTTTAAAAAGCTCTACTTTATAAATAATATCAAAAGGAATAAGGATGAAAAGAGTATATTGACTACTAGCAATTATGTAATGTTCTTTTTTAACTTCAATAAATTTAAAATTTGACATCAACAGTGTAGAATCAGGATACATTTATTATGTACTTTGTAATCATGGAGCATGGCGATTAGAATTATAAGCTCTGGAGTCACTTGGCCTTGTTTTAAAAGTCTGTCTTCTCCACTTTGTGAGTGACTTATATTTGTCATATAAATGTCTCCAATCCTTAGTTTTCTTATGTGAATACTTCAAAATAGTGAGCATCATGTGAGATGATGCTTGTGAAACACTTAAAAAGTTTCCAGGCACATAGAAAGCACACATAAATGAACAATCATTGCAGTATTACATTTCAATAGCTCTTTGTGCTGGCATGTGTTATGTAAGTATATATCTGTGTACATATCTAAAAAATATATGATATGCTATTCTTTATCCAAATGAGAAATGACTAATCTCCTAAGTAATAACTTGGGTGAGGTTGCCTTAATCATATCTCCAATTCGAAGTTGTAAAACACTTTGAGTGTTTCGTGGATATATAGTTCTCCATTGACCTACTACTTGAAACTTGCGAAAGAGCCAAAAGAGCATGTCAATGTAATGTGTTGTTTTCCACTTCTTTTTGATCGTTTAAGTTCCTTGCACTCATAATTCACTTCAGTTTTCTGTATTATCTATTGCTACAATACAAGACCTCTAATTTACTGTATCCCATCTGTCTCATCAGTCCAAATGTTTCAAGTATAAATGTGCCTCTTTTATTCTCAGTGTTAGTTAATCTCTATTTACATATCACCTTTACTGTAAATATAGTGTTAACTTCATATCATTCTCACTTCTCAATTGAAGTATTCTTCTGCTCCCATTTCAGTACTCATTCTCCACTTTAATTCCAATCCATGGAAACCAAGAGGTTACCTTATTCTCCTCCAATTGTCAATGACAATAATCTCCCAATAATTAAATGGGAATAATATTATTTAATTAATATACACATGAGACCTATCATCCTTAGAAAGGATACTACTCCAAGACTGTCAAGGTATAAAAGCTTTCAAAATCACTGAAAATCCAGTCAAAATAAACCAAGTGGACACTTCTTATTTATCCAAGGAAAAAAGCTTATTCCAATTCTTCCTTTACCAGTAAATTAAGTGATAAAATTGAGCATTCTGCAAGTGCTTAAACGTGGGGAAATAATTACTTATTAGATATAGCAATGAAGGGAGGAAAAGGCAACAGTAGGCTCACTATTTACTCTATCTTAGGTATCAGAATGGGATAGTTTGAGCTTTCTCTTAGTGTCTGGATGGGTAGGATGTTAGTGCTCTGATCATAATTTGTGTATCTGGGAAGCTCACCACTGCAACCATCAGAAGTCCTATGGAGCCTCAGGGAGTCAATCCAAATAGCAAACTGTCATAAACTGGGGAGGCATTGTGTACAATATTATTGCAGTCCTCCAACAGGGACCCCCTCCCCTCATCTCCAATCACTAGAAGCTTTTAAATGATAATGACTATTGGGGACCATTCCAATAACACATTTTAATTTGTCTGTCGTGCACACAGACATCACTATGTTTACAAAGATACGGAAATGTAGCCAAGGTTTAAATCTGCCGTTGTAGAGTTTTACCACTCCAAATGACATAGTTTCATTGAAATACAGAATCTCAGGCCCTTCCTCAGATTAAGTGAATCTGAAGCTGCATTTTTAAAAGGCTCTCAGGTAATTTATAAGCCAAATAACATTTGAAAAGCTGGGAAAACTCTTTACAAATCCAGTGTGACTATTTTAGGCTTTTTGAGTCATATCGTCTCAGTCAGGACCTCTAGACTCTGCCATTGTAGAGAAAACAGCCATAGACAATACATAAATGACCAAGTGTGGCTGTGTTCCCATAAAACTGTATTAATGGACACTGACATTTGAATTTCATACATTTCATGTGTCAGAAAATAGTATCGTTCTATTGATTTTTTTCAATTATTTAAAAATGTAAAAATCATTCTTACCGGGGCTGTGTATAAGCAAGTAGCACATATTTGACTTTTAGTCCCTAATATGCCAAACCCTGCTCTGGCAGGCTATCATATTTATAGTCTTACAGAATGTCAAACTGATTCTCCTCGTTTTTCCTCTTAAAGGAGTCTTTCAATAAGAATGACTTCCCATGCTAGGCGGCCAAACACAGGTTGGATTGCTTATAATAGCTTTCTTTGGATAAAACAGTCATTGTGAATGCTATATCATATTCTTAGGATTTTGATGATTGTGAGTCAGTGGCTAATAACCGAATCACTTTTGGGAGATTGACAAAGTCAAATTTTCAAGAATACAAACATAATGACTTAATTTTCTAATGTGAGACTCACCCTCAGATACTATCTCCATGTAAGGTCCTGGATCATTGAGCCGGCATCCACTGGAGTAATATTTTCTAATACAACATATACATTATAGCTAGCATATGCCAAGAACTGTCTCAGCTGTCATCAAAAGGTATTCTTCTCCATGACAACAATATTATTTTGAAATATACTATAATTTTTAATGTACTTTTATATTCACACAAAATCTCTCTACACCTGAAATTTAGTTCTTCTCTTTATAATTATCAAATACAAGAAAAATAATTAACTTTTTAAATTTAACATCAAATGAAAGTGAAAAATGTTTTTGCATTACTTTTATAAAATTTATAATAAACAAAATGTTTAAGACTATTCCCAAGAGCAGAATAGAAAAGTATAGGGAAAGTGTTATGCAGAAGAGATTTAAAATTTTCTAATAAATAAAGTAAAATAAATAAATAAAAGTCAAAACAAAAAACAAATATATTTAATTTGAAAAAATTTCCTGATTGAAAGCAATAACTATGAATATTCATATAATAAGTATTGAAGAGTCATGAAAAGCTAACTCTTCTGAAAATACAACATGTTTAGATAGAGTGTATATTTAGACGAGATTAGACAAATAGCTATATAACAACTTTATTCATTTATTCTAGAAATAGTTATTTAATACTTAAAAAGTACCAGGCATTAGGCTAAATTTAGAAGATACGATGTCCCTATTTTTCTGGAGATTGTAGTTTAGTAGATATTACAGATTAGAAAAACCACCAGGAGGAGACACTTTAATTAACTATGATGGCAAGATGTTCTATAAATAGAAGGACACATAGGAATGACAAATAATACACAAAGAACGATAGAACATTTTTACTGAATATATTTTATGTTATTAGTTGTTCTTCCTTGAATGTTAGAGGTTTACTTCTCAAATTAATGATCCCAAAATATAGAAATTATTAAAGAACCAAAAACTATATTCAATAATTAGTATAATGTCACAACTTCTTGTTCTTTCAACTCTGACTTAAATGGACAAATGTTTACACATTCCCATACACATGATATTCTTTTGGAAAATATTCTAGTTGGTTGAATTCAAAGACAATGTTGCTACAATACTTGTCGATTAAATTGATAAGGGTGATTTCTTTACTCAAAAATATAACTGGCAGTCAGGAAGTCTTAAATTCCATTTTCAGTTCAGCATTAATTCACTTTCTATCTTTAGTGAGTACATATATCATGAACCTATTCCTTGTCAAAGTACATGCTCTATTATTTAATGTTATTTGCACACTTGTACAGACGTTTTATTTTCCAGTATTATGGAGTTTGGTTTTATAATGGCATAACCAGCAGAACTTGGGAAGACATGGCCATGAATTTAAATTTAAATTTAAATTTATGGTGCAAATTATAGAATGATTTATAATTACGGAGGTAATAAAAATAGTGGTTGCTTAAGATGTAATGCTGAGAATTTTACCTACTCTGTTGCAAAGACCCCCAACTCCGAAATAGTGTTTATCAAATCTTTAATTTAAAAATGCTAAAATTAAAAACCTTTCAGAAGAAGATGATCTCCATTAAAGTACAATTTTCCTTATTTATTATTTTGATATGTGTTCACCCTTCCTCAATTATCTTAATCCATAATATTAAAACCATTATTAAATTCTAATTTCTCATCCAACGCTTGCTTCAAATTATCCTCTTCACTGATAATCATCACATATAACTTTAGATTTCCACAGCAAATTTTTCACTAATATAGGGTGCCTAGGAGTGTGGTAAAGTACAAATGCTCTTACAAATCCAAGATAGACTGGAACTCTTCAAGCCTCATAAAACTGCAAATTTTCTGAAATGTAAGAAAAAGCCAAAATAGTACTAGATGACACATGGATTTTTATTTAACCAACCTTTGCAGTACTCAAATGGTTAATAAGGGAGGTGGAAGTTATGAGGTGCCAATTTGAATAGTGGAAAGTTTACAAACTAGAAACCAAGTTCTCATAGCACCCACTCCATATGGTCGTAAATGAGAATAGAGAAGCATGTTTATAATGTTACCTTGAAATTATAGTACATTGTATTTTCAGAATGCAAACCTATCCAAACCATACAAGAACCCTGTGTGATCAGTAAGAATTACTGTCTTTTTGCAGAGGAAAATGATGTTCCACAGATGTTAAGTAACTTGCCAAAAGCCATAGTGCATTACTGCTGCCAAGCTGGGATTGGCCCATGAAAGCCTTTGATTCTCAGAATGTGCTCAGTATCTATTGGCAATAGAATCAAGAGAGCAGTTGTGCAACTACAATATCTTCCTTTTTGTGTTTACATTTAAAGACAGTTTTTTAGAAGATTTCTATTAGGCAATAATACTGACAAGTAATGGAATATAGAAAGAGTGGGACGTATCTCAAATTAAAAAATCCCCTGCAACATATAAAGTATCCCAGGAATACTGGAGGGCACAGATTGATATTAAATGTTATACCCCTTGTAGTCATCTACTGCTGCATAACAAATCATTTCAGATCTTATTGGCTTAAAACAACTGTATTTTTTTTTTTAATCTCCATAGTTTCTCTGTGTTAGCAGTTTCCATGTGTTAACAACTTTGATTTAGGATCTCGTATGCAGTTTCATGCATACATTGGCTGGAGCTGGAGTAGCTGAGGACTGGCCAGGATTTGTCTCTTTTCATGTAGTCACAGGGCCTCGCCATGGAGTCTTTCCACATGGACTCTGGCATGGTGCCCTTAGGGTAGTCAGAACCGTGACATGGTGGCTCAGAGATCCAAAAAGAATGTTCCAGCAAGCAAGGCAGAAGTTGCATTGCCTTTTGTAACCTACTCCCAAAAGTCATGTCTGTTGCTTTCTATCAGTTACAAGTAATAACCTATTCCTAATTGGAAAATCTTTCTCTTAAAAAAAGTATGAGAATAGAAAGTTTATACGACTGTCCCAAGGTGAATCGGATGATAGATTCCTTTGTGAAGAGGATGGTTTAAAGGGGATTATAGTGTGGAGGAGGAGGCAGGAGTTGAAAGCTATAAGAAACAGCATGTTAAGTTAGGCTTGGCATTGATTATTTTAACTTCTCATTAAAATATATACTTGAAATAAAAAGAGAAGAAAGGAAGGTCCAAAAGAACCTTTTCCCCTCTCACCTGGTGAGTTGTAGAATAAATATTTATAGGATGTTTCACTGGTAGTGAATTTCTGCATGTAATCTGCTATACACTAGATCTCCAAAGGTCTCCACAACTTTGCTCCAAATGGGAAAACTCAACTGACTAATCCTCCTCTTCCTAAAATCTACCAGTTATATAAAATATATGTAAAACTTGAAAACAGTATCTAGAAATTAGTAAACACAAAGAAAATGGTAGTTATTTCTACGTCACCACTATCATCATCATTTCTATCATCATTATCATTATATTTATTGGAAACGTCATTACTCTCTTAATTGCAATATAGGTGTTCCTATTATGTGCACTAGTTGTCTTCCATATGTTGGCACCTATTAGAATTATTTGCTTTTCTCTTATGCTACACTATAGTCTCTATAAAATAAGACCAGTCTCTGCCTTGTTCTTCATTTTATTCCTAATGGGTGTATGGCACTTTTAAAACATCTTAGTTCAAATATGTACCTCTTTCTATTCTTCAAAGCATTAATAATTATGCTTTAAAATAATATTAAGAATTATGTAAATCAATGTAGTCTTGCTTATTAGTAAGATAAAAAATCAGCTTTTTGTTGTTGTTGTTATATGTTTGAGTTCAGGTTTTACATAAATTGCAAAGGCTGACACTGGAGAAATGATGTGTGATAGATGTGATTTATGTAAAAGCATTTCACCCGATGTTAGTAAAATACGAATGTCCAATGCTTTAGTTACCTGCACTCTATAGAGAATTTTATGTGACTACTAAAAGGGCTTAAATAACCTTTTAGTTTTTCAAGTCATAAAAACACATTCTGTCCCTGCAAATATAAGTTATACAAATTTACTGTGATTCTGTGGGAAAACAATCTTTTCAGGTCACTCCACTCATAATTACAACTAATTAAAATGTGCCAAAGAAAGGATAGAAATTTATCACTGATCATTAAACCTGTAAAGACTGTGTTAATTAGATGTCAGGCTCAGTAACTCACATAAATGTTTGCCACTAGTCTAATTTTAGAGGAAAAGGAAAGTGAACTGTAGAATATTCTAGCTAGAAGTGGAAAGTTTTTAGAAATCAGTAGTTTTAGAGAAACAAGTATACAGTTTTTTATGGATATCATCACCATCTGCCATTGTCCTAAACAAATGTAATAAAAAAGTGTGATATTTGTTGACTTTTAACTGATTTAAGTTTACATGAACCCATAGGCAGGGCTATGAACAACCATGGCTCATTTGCAAAATTGAAGAACCTTAAGATTCTATGTAGATTAAACATATTATCCTTCCTTAAAGGAAGCAAAAATATTTTTAGCATAATTTTATTTAGAAAAATGTTTTAATTGAAGACAGTGTTTTTTATGTAACAAAAGAATACATTTTATATATAATCCAATGCCAAAATCTCCTATAAAGAGCGTGCTTCATATGAGTATAAACAAATTACATGAGAAAAGTAGAACAAACATGATGGAGACCAAGATCTGGCTGGGGACAATGAGGTTACAATACAGTAATATTTAATGTATAAAAATATAAAAATAACTTCTTTCTGTTACCTAATAAAGGAAATATAAGGAGCGTACCATTATGCATAGAACTCTAGGACTTCAGATGTTTCAGGATTCAGACAGAAAGAATTGTGAATTTTTAGACTGCTCATTAAGCATTGCAATGTCTCTGACTTGCTAAATCCAAATATCTCACATATTCTATCAGAATTCCTTGGCCTATTGTCTTATGTCTTGCCATCTCATGTCTTAAACAGTTTAAGAACTCTTGCTATGACTTCAATAGAAATCTTAACAATAAGCTGTTGATGTGATCACTTCATTAAATTTCTGTTTCAAAGGGCCTCTGTGAACAGCGTTGCTGGCAGGAGAGTCAATGGCATCACAGCACTTTTGCCAATAATTAATCTAAATTCCCTCTAAAATACCCTTGAATTTAATAAAAGTGAATGAGTACCAGACTTTTCACATTTTCAATAAATGTAAAACCTGTGGGCACAATTTTGCATTGAAGGGTAGCAAAATATGCCAACTCAAAACACGTTGGCTTGGCAAACTGACTATTTTGAGTTAATTGCACTTGAAAACTGCAGATACAGACAGAATACTATGATCTCCACTCTTCTTTCTGAAAACAGAAGATGAAATTCCCACATGAAAGATGCCCCTTCCTATTTCCATCAGGAAAGAAGCAATCTTATCAAAAGAGATGGGGAGGTGAGGCCAAGAGAATCTGTACAGGCCTTTTTATCATAATCCTATCACCCTTTAGTCCCCCCAAACATTTCAGTTAGTTTTTCACATTACTACTCTTTGTTCAACCTAGCATATAAACACTATTTGAGTCTTTATTTTTCTGTGAGGACTAAATATGTATGTCTTTCTTCTATTACTATGTTTTACATCAGCTTAATTCTCAGACCAAGCCAGAGACCCTGAGATAGCTGAGGTAGTTTTGCTTCCCTTACAGTGTTTGCCAAAGAGGATGGGATATCATCGCTGAGACACCCCACTCACCCTGGAGACTGCAGCTGAGATGTGGGACAACTGACAAAAAGTCAGTAAGAGGTAAAATTTTTACCACCTCAGCCTCTGGATGTCTCTCTGTACTGTCTGGTCCACAGATGAAGGTAAAAATTTCTCCTTTTCCTTTCCTTTCTAAATTCTGATTAGCAAGAGAAAAAAAAAATTCTAAGAATAGTTCTTTGGATTTGACTCCTGTTACTTTGGTTTTGAGTACCTCCTGGTTATTGAGCCTCCTAGGAATGAAGAGTCACAGTTTCCGTTTGCTCCTTCTAATGTCATTAATCATGAGGAAGAAAAGGGGGAGAGCAGAGCGCCCTTTTTGTATCTGCTGTTTTTCAGAAGTCTTTAGTTAAAAATAGTCAATATGCTAACTTTGCAGATTTTGGGGTGGCATATTCTGCTGTCCTTCAGTACATCTATACAGTCACTCTCCCACAAGCATAAGGAGCTCCAAGAGGCATGAGGTCATCTGAGCATGTGAGTATGAGCTCACACACCGTCAGATCTCCATGCCACTCAACAGGAGTGTGGCCTGCAGGATGGTTTTCTAGTGCAGTATAGCTCTCACAGCTGAACTTTATAACCTAATTTATGGTTAACACATTTTTCATCAATTTGGATGATATAGATTATGCATATAGACAGTGCAATGTGGAAAGTGGGCAGTCAACCATTCCTTTGTTGAGTTTTTAATCTTGATTTGTTTTTATGTGTTTGTCTAATTTAAAAATGCTTGACTTTAAAAATGATGGCTTTAGTTCAATTGATTTTCTCACATAATAATTATCTTTCTAAAAATGTCTTGAGTGTATATTATGATCTAAGAATCAATTAATTTTCCTTTGTTTTAAAACCTGTTATCCTTTAAAACGATATTTCTTAAAGACAAAGAGAAGACAAAAGAGGTGCTGAAATGACAGCCAGGGGACATTTTTCTAAGTTAGTAACTTCCAGCAGCAGTAAATAATTAATCATCTAAATTTTCCTTTATTCTAGAAGCATAGCCATGTTTTCAGTTTTTTGAACTGATTTTGGCTTTCAGCCCCCACATCTAAAATGTCCTACACTGTAGAGGTCACAGTGACCTTCCTGATATATTCCATGTATTCTTAAATAAATAATCACAACCTTTATGTTACTTTACCTGTCAGCACTATGTTGACAATACTCCTTTCTTCTTAAAATGTTTCCCTTTCTTAGGTGGATGATACCACACTCTGTGTACTCTTCCTTGACCATTTTCTCAAATGTAGATTTCTCATATACCCCTGTAATGTTCAGGTGTCTCAAGATCTTCAAGACCTGGTACTGGGCATTTCTCTCTGAAGGTCTCTGCCTAGGTAGTCTCATTACCCCTTAGGTTTCGATGCTGTATCCTCCCTGTGAATTCCAAGAGGAGATTTCCGGCTCTATTGACTTGAATATCTCAAAAAAACAAGCTCCAAATGAAATCCATGTTCTCATACTCCCTTACCTCCTCTATTTCTGTGTTAAAATTCACCCATTCACCCAACTCCCATACTCTGCAGAAAGGGGAGAATCTCAGGAATTAGTTATTATATTTATGATCATTTTAATATAAGAAAAATGAAGTACGATTAATTAAATAACTTGTAGGTCACAGTTCTGGTAACAACAGATAGGGAATAATCACAGATCTATCATTCTGTTTTTGATTACTATGACGTGATGCTTCTCATGTGTTATCACTCATTGTGGGGAGTATTTAATAAAGATTTTATAGATCTCAATAGTTCCTTATCATTATTTCTTTGTTGAAAAACTTATTAGTAATGTGATAATGAAGAAATGGAATAACTTAGTACATTAAATATGTTGGAGAAAATTCTTGCCATACTATAAGCCCCCAGATAAGTTTTCTAAATAGTGCTAGAGAAACATTTGGAATACATCTTGCCATACAAACAATTTATCTTAACTTTAACTTGGAAAAATATAACTAGTGTATTGCTTATTATTTTTTTTCTCTGAACAATGCTTCACATGAGAGAACTTAGAAGATGGTGAAATGTTATGAGGATTTAAATTATAGACTAAATTTCTTGCTATGCTGCCGGTACAGTATATATTTATTTACTCAGTCCACATTTATTATCTTCTATAGCCATTTTACAGTTAACAGGGCACATGGTTCATATAAAATTACATGGCAAATTGAGAGAAACAAAAATCCAAAAAGAAATAGACATAAATAGTACAGAATGCATATGTAAGTTCATATACTAGTAAAGAAAGACAAGAGTGAAATAGATACTTCCAGACCAAGTCTAATTGTTTACCCCGTGAATCTTAAATTCTCTCTGTTATGCATACTTACTCTTTTGTATGTGTGTGTTACTGTTTGTGTGTATGTGTGGGGAGGGGGCACATTTCTTTCCAAACACTAACTGTATCATCCTTCTATTGCTGCCTAATAAACCTCTCCAAAACTCAGTGGCATCTCTGGTTCATTAAGCCATCAGGTGTTTTTGCCTTCCTCTAATGATTTTACCTAGGCTCAATTATGTGGCTATAATTAGCTGGAGATTTAGCTAGATTGGAAGGCCAAGATGGCATAAATTGCATGTCTGACTATAAGCACTGGCCATTGGCTGGAGTGGTTCATTTATTCTCTACATAGCTTCTCATCTTCAAGTAGAATTGACTGCTTCTTTACATAGTTGTGTCAGGGTAGTATATATAGATGCTGCAAGGCCCTTTGAAGCTTACACATGAAAGCTGTGAAATGTCACTTCTGCCACATATTGTTAGTCAATGTACGTTAGAAGACTAACCCAGAGTCAACAGGGGGTGAAGTTAAAGAGGAGACGAACTGAAAAGAATTTGTGGCTATGTTTAACCTACCACAGTTCATCCTCTAGCCGCACGTGCATCCGAATCGCTCCCAAAAGAAAAGAGAATATATATTCACTCCTCCAAAACCCAATCAGTCTCATTCATGACATCAAGGTCAAAATTTTGTATCTTGTTATCTGAATATGGCCCATATGTAGAAGAAGCTTCTTGGGAAGAGCTACATTGATCCAGAGAGCTATAAACATAAAAGAACTCCCTCCCCCGCCCCAACACACAGAGAGAGACATAGAGACAAAGGGTATACAATTTTGAGACTGACAGGATAACAACAATAGACAATCCTCTTTAAAAATAGGAAGAAGGAAAAGTACATAGTAGCAATTAGTCCATAAGAACTCCAAAATAGATCCAAGTCATGTTGCCAGTTCTTCCTCCTGCAGGGGCAGCGGATGCTTCCTGAGCAGGGTTCATTTCTGCCCCTGGGTGTAGTCCCCTAATCCATAATTCTCCACAGCTTTCAACTCTACTTCTGTGCTTTTGGCTCTGCCCCTTTAAGTCACATGTCCTTTTCAGGAAAGGTAACTGACCCAATGTAAATGGCCAAGGTTTAGAACTGTACAGGATTTTCATCGTGTTTTATGCTTGTAAAAAGCTAGGAGCCCCTTTAATTTTGAATTTTTAAAATCGACTTGATGGTGTTTTTGTTGGTACAAATCACCTAAAAGCCAGATCCCTAACCTTGAGACACCAAATACAGTTTTGGAAAGCATGTGAGGATCTGAAGTGTCAATTTCCCATTAATTCTTTGAGCTCCTTTTTTTCCTGCCAAAAAGTTTTAATAAGTACTATCTTAAATCTTTCAGAGATCTGAACAAAAGGTACTAAAGTCACACATTCTTGACCTAAATTTAGTCCCAGGTCTGATTTCACATTGAGAATATTTTCCCCATCAGAGACTAGACTAGAGATGAGTAATATTTTTATTTTTGATTGTCTAAATCTAAATTTTGCTTGACTACATAGCTCCTTAAGTTCATCTCTCTTCCTGTGTTTTAACACATGTAGCTATAAAAATTTAATGCGACATTCTTACTACACTGCATAAAAATCTCCTAATCTAGATCTACAGGAGCATTAAGTGCACTTTTATCTTCCTAGTTGTTCATGGTAAAGGTTTTGCCAACTGTTCTTAAATTACATAATGTGAGTCACCCTTTCTACAACTTCCAAGAATAGTTACCTCTCTGCTCTGCTATGATTCTTTTGTAGTCTCCTTATCAACCTTTCAGCTATGCCTGTTCAGTACCTCAAAGCCAAGGATGCATATTTAGGATTTTGTTTTGAAACACGGCCAACTTGAAACACTGCCACATGCCAATTCTCCTATTACTTATTTATTGCTAATATGCTCAAAACTCAGTGCTTTAAGATAAAGGACATTTATAATTTCTCATAATTCTCAGGGTTACCTAGGCAGTTCCTAGACTGGTTTCCTTGGGGCTCATTCATGAAGCTGCATTTATTTTGAAAATTAGCTGGATTGGATAATTGAAGATGGCCAGAAGTCAATTTAGATTCCAGAATCTTAGAATTTTATTTCTACTAAAAAGTCAGAAGCAAAAGCACAACCATAAAATTTTATGAACAAAAGGTACCATAAATATAACATTCAAATATTTGCCCTGAAAATGAAAAAAAGGAGGCAAGTTTTTCATAGATTTTGCTAAATGAGATAGTCTGAAAAGCATAAATTCTGATGTGAGAAAATATTGACTGAAGAAAAAAGAATAGTGATGTGAAGTTGCGTGCATTAAAAAAAAGCATAATAAAGTTTATAAAATTATATATCACGAAAATATTCAGAGGCAACTTACTTATACCTTATATGTACTAAACTTTACCTAACAATTGAGAAGGAGGAAATTACCTGTGACTAGATGAATGAATGAAAGATAAAACAGTCATCTATATTCCAAATCAAGTCTAATAAAATGGCCAGGTTGAGAGGCTGGTTATGGTGTGATCCTTGAGAAATATGTGATATCATTTCATTTAAACTTCACATTTGGCTCCATTGCTTTCCAGCTACAGGAAGAATTGATTCTCGATGACGTTTATTAACAGTACTTTTAGGATTATGGATCTGATGGTTTCTTTTCCCCAAATGGTGATGTTGGGTAAAACAATATATGTCTATTTAATGCATTACTGCTAAGAAATTAGAGTTTATGTATCCAGCCACTAAATAGGGCATTTAAAACACATTTTCTCATTTCTGTTTATTTTTAACATTTTCTGAAAAAGCAAATGGACAAATAGAGATTCTCTTGTAAATATCATACAGTTTTAAAGGAAGCTGCTTTGCAAATATATACTTTTTACTATTTTCTGGTCCTCCAAATCCAACAAAGAGAGAAAAAAAAAGAAAAAAAAGGTAGCATGATGGACATTTCCTGAGGGACAATAGCAGGCACTGCATGGGGAAGGGGATGTGATGATGGTCCCTCTCATTCAAAAGCAGTAAATTATTTGTTTGGTTTGTGTGCCTTTAAAGGAAAATTTCCAAGGAAAGAAATCTGATGCAGACTCAAAGAGATACCAAAGGTGATATTCTACTGGCATTTATGGTGTGGTCTCTTCTATTGGAAGGTAACACCACAAACGGCTGGCAATTATAAAGGCATATCAAACTCTGTTTTCATATCCCCTAAGTTTACATAGCAGTTTTACTTCCATTAGCTGTGAAAACTACACTTGTTCTAAGCCTAAGATTTTATTCAATGCTATGCAATAGAGGTTAAAACTATTGTGATAGGGTGGAGAGACTGAACTCGACTCCATTGAAACAAAATGTAGAGAGTTTTTAATCACTGAAGTGAGCTATTGGAGAAGTGTTGGAGAATGAGAGAGGTGGTGGGCATTGGTCAATAAGATCAAGCTGTCTCTATTTGCTAACTGGTGCTTCTTGGAGAGGCTCCTACTCTCACAGAGACTGGAAGATAAGAGCCTTTATCTTTCATTCGGATTCCATTTCAAAGACATGGTTCCCAGGTCTTGAGAAAAGCATTTTGTGGTAAAACTGACAAGAATCTGGGAGATTTACATCTAAAAGGGGTAGATCTGAAAGAATTTACAAATGCAAGTTTTCTAAAGTAAATGCTGTGAGAAAAGGGAGGTCAAGGGCTTACAACTAGAAAGGAAGTTGTCTAAATTTTAGTCAAGCTGAGGGAAATGTGAAGGTCATCTTGGTCAGCAAGTATATTTGATATGTTCTTTGCAGAGAAAATATATTTAGGTGTTTCATCAGATTACTGAGAATTGTAAGTAATGAATATATCTTCATCTTTAATCTAAATTTCTTTTCTGAACAAAAAGCCTCCTTAAGAATATTTTATCAATATTCCAAATTTGTGACTAAAACTTAAGTATCACCTCTGATTTCATTTCTTTAGCTAGGTAAAGGTAAATTCTATTTTCTTAATTTTTTAAAGTCAAAAGCTCAAAATCAGTTTGACTTTTCTCATATCTTCCTGTCACAACTCCATTCCTCTTAATTATTTTCCAGTTCCTATAATTGTACAGATAAGAGTACCTCACACATAAATCCTCTTCTTTCCATTTTGATGTCATTACCTTAATTCACATTCAATGTCCCCTACAGGCTCTAGGAAACAGGCTTCCCTCATTCTTAATCCCTCAAACTATTTTAACACTAATATCAATTAAACTTACTGAACATCATATCTGATATTATTACTTCAGAATTTAAAGCATTTGATGGCTCATTTTGCCTAATTATTGACTTATAGTCAATAATTAATAACTCCCTTCTAAAGAGTTTTTTTAAAAAATTATTTCCTCTTCGCCCTCTCTCCTTCTCTCTCTCCCTCCCTCCCTCCATCCTTTTCTTCCTTCCTTGTAGAACTGTTCATTATTTCCATTTGTGCCTGTCTCACATAGTATATTCAAGGAAATAAATCTGCTAAAAGGTACTTGGTCTGTTCCCATCATCTCAGGGCATAGCAGAGAAGCCAGACAATTAAACTGAGGCTTAAAACAATGTGTGAAAAGTGCTGAGATATTGAAAGCACAGGTGTCAAAGTAGTATTTTGCCTAATTAGATATGCAGTTTACGGCAGACCTCCCTGAGAAACTGATTGAGAATTAGAGCTGAAGAAAGATTAATGTTTAGACACATAATGAAGAAAAAAATGAAGAGGATTCCAGTGGAAAAGTCTATGGATTGTAAGTGAAAGGTCACAGGGACAAGAGAATAAAATGTCTTATTAACCCAGAAATATTTGTGTGACTAGGTCTTGACTGGATGGAAAAGAATGGCGAGGGATAAGGCTTAAATGGTTTGTGGATAACAGAGGACATATTAAACCGAATCTAGCTTTTTAGGTTTTACTTTTAAGTGAAGTGTGGGAATAAATGAAGTATTTAAAATAAAGGAGTCACATGATCATATCTGTATCTTAAAAAAAAAAAAGAATGTAATGGTAAGTGTATTTCGTAGAAATCATAAAGTAGAAAATCCCAGTAGCACTTTACTAGACCTCATAAAAGATGGTGACCTGAATTTGGGTGGAAGCCATAATGATCCAGTGAAGCAGACATATGTGAAACATTTGAAAGATAGAATGGGGTAGGACTTGCTAATAGTTTAGTTGCCTGAAAGAGAAAGAAGAAATAGCAACAGGGTTGCTTCTAGAGCAGCTGGGAGTCTTTGTGGTATCATTTACTCAGAAGGCTATCACTGGAAAGAACTAGGTAATGACAATGATGATGATTCAATTTTAGGCATGTTGATCTTGAGGTGCTTATTAGACATTCTAAAATTTGCTTACAAATGTCTGTATTTTAGAAAAGACTACTTGACTGGAAATATAAATTAAGAAAAATGTACATATATAATCATTTTGGAAAATACATAGAAAGGATAAGTATGGCCATGATATAAACTCCAAAGCATATAAATATTTAAAGGATAAAGAAAGTAACCTTTATAGAGAAATCTACAGACTAGCCAGGTATGCACACAGGAGAATGGTGTGCCCTTAAAAGCAAAGAAGAGAGAGATCAACAATATCAAAGGCTAAGGAAGGAACACTTAGGGCAAGTCGTAGCAAGAGTAAACTGGGCGTGAGGGGGTGAGGGGACACAAAGGGATTTCTTGCTATAATAGAAATGTCATGACTTAATTTCAGTGATGATACATGAGTTTATAAATTTATCAAAATTTATCAGCATTTATACTTAAAATCTGTGCATTTTACTCTGTGAAAATTTTACCTTGACAAAAAAAATATATATTTCTTGAAAGAACTGTCATATCCATTATCTATAACTTGTAGTTCTGACATGTTCATAACACGGTACTTCTTCATTTCTAATTTTTTAATTACAATATGCTGCCCTTCCTTTCTTGATCTTCTCTGATGCTTTTTTTGTTTTGTTTTGTTTTTTTGCAAAGTCGTACTATGGGAGATTTTTTTTTATTCAGTTAAATAAAAATAAATGGGCTCTTATTGCCTAATGATTGAAAAAAAATTATTCCTGAAAGAAAAAAATATCCACAATCTAAGAAATTTATGGTTTCCTTATTCTGAACTGTTTCCTAAACATATAAAAAGAATTTATACTTCAAAGTATCCTATTAAATCTTACTTTTATTTCTCTACAATGCAGTTTATGTAGTTAGAGCATGACTGAACAAATATCAGATTAATTGCTTTTGTTGAAAAGTAAGTTGAATTTAATTCATTGATCATAATCCAAAAAAATTTAGATATGAAATCTATTTTTTAAGTAACTTTTTCATCACTGATTGCTATGTTGCTGTTCATATGTATCTCATATATATATCCCTCTGAGTTCTTTAGGAGTAGGCATTACTTAATTGCCCATAGTAATCGAGAAAAACATACTTTCAAAAAGTGAATATAGCAGTCAATTTCACATAATTTTTCTCTCACTTTAGAATGTATTTCCTGTATTCTGGGGTAACAATAATTTTTTAAAGAATAATTTCTATATCTATATGTACCACCTTGCTTTTTTTCAAAGTGTGCAATTTCCATTTAGCACACCATTTATCTACTTTAAAGGATTATTCAAGTTCTATATGAAAAAAAAAGATAGGAAAATTTGTAAAATAATATTGAGTAATTGAAATCATTTTGTTTTCCACAGTCTATCTTTATGCAGTGGCATTAACAGAGATCTGTAAATTCTAGGAAATTCTACTGAGCATCTGGAGTTTTAAAGGCTGGTATCTTTTTCATAAGAATAGAAATGCCTTCCCTGAATCATTAAGTGGGCTTTAATTATGGTTTTTATTCTAATTTCCCTGTGCCAAAAAAAAAAAAAAAAGGCAATTGACTTCCATCTCTCCAACTCAAACTAACACTTCCTTGAATTCATACTAATCTAAGTTTATGTGGTCAAAGATAGATCATAAAAGAATTTTCTATTGTAAGGAAAAAATGGCAGATATGAGAGATGTGAGAGTTGAATATTTAAAACATTATCTTGAAAAAGTATGTCACAGAAGACATTGAATACTAGTAGATGTAAACTGAAGTCCCTACTCATGTGTATAAATAATTTTGCATTTTTAGTTATTTAGATCAACAAACTTTTGGTTCTGATAACTATTCACATTACACTCAAGCATTTCTGAGATTTCTTCTTTCTAATGGATATATAGACTAATCCAAGACTCACTTGGAACCAAAATGATTAAGTAATATTTTACTTAATTTATCTGTCACTAAAGATTACTATAAAGATGTCTACACATGTAGGAACCTTTCTGAAATGCCTGGTTTGTGCAAGTCATAGCCCCGATTCTTTGGCTGTAGCCTCTCTCTGCGCTTTTCCCCATTGAAGTATTGCTATTTCCAAGCTTGTTCCTGGATATTAGAGTTTGAGTCCTTCAGGTAGTAGAATTCCACCATCTTGTTCCTCATGAGATCTCTACTTACCCTTTCTTCTCTTTAAGATAACTATGAAAAACAAATCGATTAGTCTACACTTTTATATAATATTCAAGAAAAGGTATCACCCATAATTTAATATTACTCATTGCCCAAACTATCTAACCTCGCAATAGATTCTACCTAAAGTGTAGTGTTATTAAAGATTAAATTCTCTAAATATGAGAACTTGAAATTTATTTATTTATTTTTTTTTGCATTTTGTTGGTTGAAATTATAGCTTGTGCTCCTTGTTTCTTTCATAGATAAAATAATCACTTTGTAGAATAATACTCCAGGAATTGAAAGTAATCCCTGGCCTACAGCCAGCAGGATAATGGACATGTACTATACTGCAAGGAACTGAATTCTATCAATAACCTGAAAGAACTGAGAAGACCCTGAGACCCAAGTTAGACAGCAACCCTAAATGACACATGGATTTCAGCATGGAGGACTCTGAGTAGAAAATCTATTTAACCCACATCTGAAATTTTAACCTATGGAAACTTTGAGATAATAATTTTTGTTGTATTAAAACCCTAAGAGTATGGGAATTTGTTACATAGAAACAGAAAACTAATAGAGATACTAAGCAAAGTTGTTCCCAATCAAGTAGTATTGGTGAATGTCAAAGTTCAATGTACTGTGTAATTTCTTTGGAAAATCTAAATGGATTAATAACAACAAAAAAAGGATGATAGCATTGTCAAATATGTGAAGGACATATCAGCACAAATTAGACTTAACATTTTGTTTAAAAATATTTTTTCCCCTGGAACAAATCCTGCTGACTGACTTCCTTGTATGGTATTTAGCAGACAGCATAGTCCATTCTGTTGAGAGATCGCTAACTATAGTGAAATTGAAGCATCAGTGCTTCCTAATAGGTACATACTTATAGCACAGGTGGGCAAGCTATTCACTCTAAATCTAATTTGTGTTTTCAATAAGAAAATGGAAATTTTTTTCATTACTTTTAAGATTATTCTGAAGAGTCAGGGCTCATCATGCCAAACAGATGACTAAGCAGCCTCATTTATCTTAATTAAAGCTCATCTTAATCAAGATACTGTCTGTCAGACAAAATATTTCTTGAAAGACAGTTCTTAGTCTCATCATTATAACAACAGTCACAAGAGAAGCACCATCAAGGGAACATATTTGAATATACAGCTGAAAACTGTTAAAATGAATAGTCAGCTCTAAAATCTTATATAATGAACCCTCGCTTCTTGAATAAAATATGATAGTCATTTAATTCAAATATTTGTATCTTGGTATCTCAGCTCTTTTTTCAGAATCTGCACAAGCGACTATATATTAAAACACCATATTCACATAATATGTCTGGAAACTTTAGTATTGTTATGGCAGCATTTTCCTATTTCTTAAACAAAAGAAAACATGGTTTTGAAATAATAGTGTATAAATAATGTGTTTGTGTCCATGTAAACTAGTAAAAAGTACCAATTTAAATCCTGAGTTGTAGACTGCATCATTATATAATTCTTTGTCTACAGGAATAGGAGTAAACATCATATCCTTTGTCATACAACTTTTCAGCATGTTCTCACTTGTACTAGTAACTTGCTTTGTAAAATGGTGTGTTCATATCTATGATGTTAGCAGAGGCTTGGAAAATGCTTGTACATTTGGGCTTGCTCTCCTATGCCTCTGCAATGATGATGAAAAGTGCGTGCTCAGCCAACCCACTGTTCCCAAGAGGAGGACGACAGACGCTTGGAGCAGAGTTCAGCCTGGATCTGTTAACTTCCAGTTCACTCAGAGTTAAGATCAGCAGAGAAATTAATATAGACTCAGCCTACATTAGCAAACTGCCAGCCAACTTACAGATTTGTGAACTAGTAAGTGCTTGTTTTTATATGCTGCAGAGATTTTGTGGTTGCCTACTACATAGCAATTTTATCATAATAGCTGATTTATACACTTTCCAAATTCCATTTACACAAGGAGAAGGAAAAATTAAGAATCATTATTGAGTCTAAGTAACTGAAAATATTAAAAGTGTTTAAAGATTTTGAAGCTATTAATAACAATGGTTCCATAGGGCTTTAGTATCAAGTCAAAACTTGATAGCTACCTGTTGAATGTGGTTCAAAGTAACACAAATTCAAATGTACATAATCTTTAAATGAAAGGAAAATTATATGGTGGTAGTTTAATTGGCAAATTCATCTTTGAAAATTATTATTTACTAACTAAATATATACATATTATAGATCTCATTGAATTTGTTTCTTGGTATATATCCAAAGAAACCTATACAAGTTTGCATCAAAACACAAATTATGTTCATAACAAATTATTTATATGGAACAAAAATATAAATAACCCATTGCAATTCAATAGGAGAGAACATAAGAATATTAGTCAGCAATTACAAAACTCAGACTACAGCTATAAAGAATAAAAAAAGTAGATGCATGCAACAACCATAATGAATCTCTGGAGAATTATACTGAGTGAAAAAAGAAGCCAATACTAAAAGGTTATATATTGGAAGATTCCATTTATTCAACTTGAAATGACAAAATTCTAGAAACATAGGACAGGTTAGTTGTTGCTGGGGCTATGGATGGGAGATGGTTGATGTGAAGTGGGTATGCTTACAAAAGGACCATGGAAGGTTTTTGTGCTAATTGAGCGATTCTTCATTGTGACTATGGTGGATACATGAATCTATATGTGATCAAATTGTGTAGCGCTATATACAACAAACACTCACACATACCCCCAGACATGAGTATAAAAAAACCTAGAAAATCTGAAAAAGATTAGTATATATTGTATCAATGGCATACTCAGTTGCTTGCTGAGACTTTGCTCAGTTTATTTTCTTCTTTTTTCCTGTATTTTCTTTATTCTGGATAGTTTACATGGCTATGTCTTCTCCTACATTAATATTCTTCTGCAGTATCTAATTTATCATCTCCAACATTGCATATTTTATCCATGCAAGTGCTATTAAGGTCTTTTTTATATCATCTATGTTTTTGAATATGCTCATGTTTTCCTCTACCTTCTTGAATATATTAAACATAGTTACAACCATTTTAACTTTCTTGTCTACTGATTCTATCATCTCTGTCATTTCTGGCGTTTCACCTATTATTGGGCTTTCTCCTCATCAAGGATATCATAGTGAATATGCAACTAGAGCAGTCTTTGGTCTAGGATTATTATGAGCCAGTGCTGAAGCATATTCTTCTGAGTTCTCTGCCTCATATTTAATATATGACAAAGTATTTGTTGTTGTTGTTGTTGTTGTTGTTGTTGTTGTTGTTGTTGTTTTCCATTCTGGCTGGTAGGAAACTATTCCCATTCTTGTGTGGGATCAAGAGGTTATTTTGCTTTCTCCTTTCCAGAGGTTCTTTCCTAGGAGTCTTTGGATATATTCCTCCCACATGTTCGGATTACTGTTCAGCTAAAGAATAGTGGGGAAACCTCTGATGCTTTCCCTGCTCACCTCTCTCCTGTCCCTTTTCTTCTTTTCTCTTCTTCAATAGTCTGGCTATGCATTCCAGCTGCTTGGTCTACCCTGTATTATCAACTATGTCTCTTCAACTGAGGAGCTTTCAGAGTTTTGTTTGAGGGTATCCTTCCTGGGCTATTTACAGTGTAAACTCTCTCTAGCAGTAAAATGGGACAATTGTAAAATTCACTTCATTTAATTCTCTTGTTTAAAGAATAACTGTTATGTGCTATTTATTGTCCATTGTCTAAAAATTTATTGTTTCATATGTTTTACTCTGTTATAACTATTTAAAGCAGAAGGATACATCAAGACACAGTGACTCCATCATGGCTATACGCAGAAGTCTTATCTCCCCAGTCCAGTGAGGTTTTTTTGTTTGTTTGTTTTGTTTTTTAATGCATTATTTTTATTGCAGCAATTATTTCTGAAGGGACTTGGAATAAAAACATATTTTATTGAATCTAAGATATCACTGATTTTTAAATGTGCTATTACTTTATGTACCACTAAGAAAGAATAACACTTCTAATGTTATTTTCACATGCCATCACTATATCCAGATTTCAGACATACTAAATGTGAAAAAAAAGGAGCACCATCAAGTTAATGAAACATGATCATATTGACAATATACAGTAAATAAACATATTATAATAGGATTAACATTCATATGTAATAACATTTAATAAGTTTTACTTTTCCTAGTTTATTAAATATGACATAAATAGATATTCGATCTGTTTATCCTAGTAATCACTCTCTTTTTCAAAGGTGGGACATGGCCTTTCAAAGCATATAGAATAAGAGATTTTGCCATTCATTAGTCTCTTAAAGTCTTTAAATATATCTTTCTGCAACCATGATAATTCGACAAAAAAATTCTATAAACTTCTTATAATTAGAGTCTTCAAACGGCACTGTGGTGTTCCCTTAATTAAATTCTATTAAAAGAAAATACGAAGGGGAATAAAGATTATAGTGAAACATCACTTTTAAAATCTTTAAAGTAAATGGTTATCATATCACAATCCTGAACTGATCATTCGCAATACTATATTTTCATATAATAAGTGACATGGTAAGTGACAGACACCATTTCAAATTGCAATTCAAATTTGAAATCCGTGGCAAGCCCACAGAATTTTTAATAGATTAACTCAATTAATTTTCACAATTCTTTGAAAGCTTGTTGGCTAAAAACATGTAGCAAATCTGGGACAAATAATCATTAGGTACTACATAAGTATAACAAAAAAAAATGAATGTCTAAAGCTAGATATAAACATCTTTTGTAAAGTGGACAAAATAGCATAAAATATGATCTGCCTAGTCCACTATCATTATTAATAACTCCTTAATATCAGTACAAATGGAAGTCACCATTTCATCTTTATAATAGGTCCATAAAAAAGATCAGGGAACACACAGTTCTCATAATTTTAGCTTTTGTTATGATATTTGGTGCATTATGCTCAAATATTTATTGAATTGAATATTAAAGGCACTATGGGAAAGTAAACCTCTAACAGTTCTAAGCAAAGCCACAGTCAAATTCAATGTTCACTAAAAATGGAGATAGAAGGATCCTGACTCAATTTACCTGGGATCCTAGATCTTGATAAAAATGTTGTAGTGAACAAAAGAGCCATAATTATAGATAAATTTTGAAATGATGAGATATTTTATGTCATTCGAGGCTTCATTACTAAGAATTCTTGTTAATGAGGTAGCTCATAGCACTTTTAACTATAGTTTGGATAAAGGTCAGTATGCACATATTTGTATGCATCATAAAATAAAGATTGCAAAGTAATTAATTTTATGGCCCATAACTATGCAATTAAAAGACTGAAGTCATCAAATTATCTGAAACTTTAAAACCTGAATCCCTGGTGACCATTTAAATTAGCTACATTTGTGTATATTTCTCCTGTATGGCTGGATGACAGTTTGGGGTTGCACTTTATGTGTACTGACAAATCTATACAGCTTCCTGTCCTGACTATATATCAGGGTCTCTTTTTTATGAAGGGTGGAAACTTATTAGTTTCAGAAAGCAGATTATCTAGTATCAATAAGGGGAATCTGGGAGGTAGCAGTACAACATCTAGTTTATAACTTATGAGCCAAATTATGTTATCTATAAATTACTCCTATGATTAGTTATAATACTTGAAAATAAGTTACTCATTCTATAACAGCATTCAAGAAGTATTAATTAAGAACTCACCATTATTTATGTCATTAGTTGTACAATAAGTTACAAAATCTAGTCCCTAATTATGTTATCACTCATATCTGTTCCTAAAAGAAATCAAATTCCATCCCATTTGATATTCTAATAGGTTTCAATGATAGTGAAGCAAATATCTGAAGATTTGGTCAACTACCAACTATCATTATAAATATCAAGATTATATACATATATACATATAAAGATTATATAGATTATATATAATATACATATATATTACAATATATTATAACATATATTTATTAAGAAGAACAAAGCCAATGAGGGGTATCTGGTAAATCATCTCTAAAGTTCTCAAAAAGTATTCATTGCCTGAAGTGGTCCTTTGAAAGTTGAGGAAAATAGTCAATGATCATACATCACCTCGGTAAAATGAAAGGGTAGCAGATTTTAATTCATTAGTGGTTATGTTATCCTAGGTATCTATTCATTTAATAATACTTGCTGAATTCTGGGTACAATCAATTAAGTATCACATTATTTTTAGACTTCTTGGCAAAGAAAGTACATAAATGTCTATTGAATGGCTTATCTTTGGATTTTTAAAAATAAAGAATTCCAGATGCTCTGACTTACAAATTAACTAATGCCTTTGAAGATTAATAATGACACACTGACAATTAATAAGTAACTTTGAGGCAAGTTTGTCAATAACTATGTTCAATATTTTGTTTAAGTTCAAACTCATGGAGAGACGTTAAATATAATGAAGACAGTCAGCTGTTACAAAGACATCAAAGGCAATTACAGAAAAATTAGATTGTGAAAATAAGACAAATTTTGGAAACTGAAAGTCAGTAAGTGCCTCATGTAAGAAATAGAAAATGCTTTTAGTTCAGCTTAATTTTCTCTATTTCTGTGGAGGGAAAATACATTAAAAGTTACAGACTTGATAGGGAAAAAATCTAAAAAATTCTAATAATTTGAATACTACAGATAAACATTCTTTTATCTCTTCCTGAAACTTGGAGCTATTTTATTCACTAAAAATAGCATTAAGATGATAGATAGATAGATAGATAGATAGATAGATAGATAGATAGACAGACAGACAGACAGACAGACAGACAGACAGAAAGACAGAAAGACACATACATAGATACATAGATGATGGTAGATAGATGATGGATGGATGGATAGATAGATAGATAGATAGATAGATAGATAGATAGATAGATGACAGAAAGATAGATCAATCTTAGTGTTTAGTCAAAAAAAAAAATCCCCAAATGTTTTGAGGAGAAAGAGGTTTAAAAAAAAGTTAAGGTTTAAACATCTGTTGGAAGTCAGAGAGATACAGGTAAGAGAATCTTAAATTGCAGGAATGTCAAGGATGGTCTCAGGGGCCTCCGGCACCCAAGTGACTGTTTTCTAGGATAATATTCAGAACTATTAGAAGCCACAACTAATGGCATCAGCTACCAAAGTACCAATGTGAATGAGTCTCAAGATGATTCAAAAACTTCAGATAATGGCAGTATCTGTTGTCTGATGATTTCTACCTAACTTCCCAAAGCTGAAGCAGAATAATGGTTTATTCTTCTTTTCCTTCATCCAAGGCTACCTCTGTCTTGTTAGATTACACCAATGATAGGGGAGTTAAGGAAATGAAGTTTTCAGGATTTATACTACCTTGAGGGTACGTTTTGACAAACAGAGATGGCACTGAGTATTAACAAACACCAGGCCTATCTTTTCACCATGCTTTCACATGCACTTTGTTTAAAGGAAATTTAATGATTATTTAAAATTGATAAATATTTTTATAAACCAAGTAATTATATGTTGGTTTATTTCCTTATATAATTTTAAATATTCGTGGAGAATAAATCTTTGAAAAAGTAGCTTAAGCTTAATCTTTGCACTCACCCATTCCAACAGTTCTATACAGCCATTCTACTGAAATTGTTGCTATTAATGTCAACCAGGGCTAGTTGCCAGTGCCACTGGTCCTGTAAAATTCTTGTTATATTATCTTGCCCTGAATCATCAGTAACATTTCACATTCTAGAAGTGAATGTTCTCTCTTCACTTGATCTTTATTATATACCTATACTTATTAAGCATCTATTTCTTTTATCATTCCTTTTTTGCTTCTTTTCTCATCCCCATTCCTTTACTGATACCATTCTTTTGCCTGAGTTTTTTATTTCTTCTTTCCGTCGGCTCTATATATTTAATTTTTATTATTAATCCACTCCATGCTTTCAACTATATACCAATAATTCATGGAAGTTTATATATAATTACAACTCTAGCCTGAATTTCAGACTAAAAATTTTATCTCTACACTGAATAACTCTTAGTATCTCACAAAAATTATAATAACTGATATTTATAGAACTATAATAATACAAATAAAAATATTAAATCGAAAGATAAAAAAAAATCAAGACCTTACACCTTTCACAAACATTAACTCAAAATGAATGACAGAACTAAATGTAAAACAAAAATTAGGAAACTCCTAGAAGATAACATAGAAGAAAACCTAGGTAACCTTGGGTAGGCTATGACATTTTAGATATAAGACCGAATGCACAATCCATGAATGAAAGGTTATCAAAAGCTATTAGCAAAGACACAGAGAAGACAAATGACACAGTTTGTAAAGGCAACTGAGAAACAGTCTCCAGACTAAGAAGCAACAGGGAATTTGTCTTTCGTTTGCAAGAGTTGCATATTAGTGTATTTAGCATAGGAATAGGGATTATAGACAATGGTGAGTCTATTCTAATGACCTGAAGTGTATATCCTTTAAGATACAGTTCAGGGCTCACCTTTCTTGCCACACCAAAAGAGAAATGCGTTCCTCATCCCACCCTCTTTTTTAAGATTCCTGTAGAACTTTGTCACAACTTTAACAACAATGGTATCACTGTAATGTAATTTCCTGGTTACCTGGATGCCTTCATATAGAAGCTCAAACTATCCAGGGGAGAGAAACTGACTGTTTGATTTTCATTTTTATATCCCATCACATGGCTCTTAATAGCTGCTCAATGCTTGCTGAATATTGATGAATGTGGTATGTGTGAGAAATCATTGATAATGACTGCAGTAAACTCGTCACTCTCTGTATTAGAGGAGACTATATTGCTTGAGAAATGCTTCTCAGTGAATCAATTTGATAAAACAGATGTAGACTTTAGGAAAAGTGAAGGAAATGGGAGTTGAAATTTGGGATGCTGGTGAAGAGATTCTGAACAAGAGATGCATATATGCATCTCTTGAATATATATATATATATATATATATATATATATTCAATATATATATATTCAATATATATATTCAATATATATATTCAATATATATATATTCAATATATATATTCAATATATATATTCAATATATATATATATTCAACATATATATGCATCTCTTGAATATATATATTCAATATATATATTAAAGATATATATATATTGGATATATATTCAAGAGAGATATATATATAGAATATATATTCAAGAGATATATATATTGAATATATATATTCAAGATATATATATATATATATATATTCAAGAGATGCATATATGCATCTCTTGTTCAGAATCTCCTGAATGTATGTATGTATATATATAAATATATTGAATGAAAGCTTTTTAAAGTCAGGTTTATTAAAGTATAACTTACATATATCAAAATTCACTCTTTTTAATGTGTTATTCTATGCATACAGACATATGCACACAGAAGCATAACCACCAGCACAATGAAAATATATAATGCTCTAACATTCCCCAAAATGTCCATATGCCCTTCTGTTGAAAACTCCTCCCAAATAATTGGAGGTTTTCCAATTATGACAATGACTTTAAAAGTAACAAAATTCTTTAAGGCTTGAAAAACTCTGAAGTCCATGGTAGTAGGCACAAATTTTTCAAAAATTCTAATTTTCATTTATAAACTTAAATTTTATAATTACCACCAAATACCATCAATTGTTTTTCTTGAAGTTATAGGCTTACTTTATATATTTTTGAGAAAATGTCTGCAAGTACCAAAATATGGATGATCATCTATTGTTTGTCAGAAATTTTTGAACACAATAATAATGTTTCATAACTTAAGTGGCTAGTTTAGCTCATAGCTCAGTCATACAAAATTTTTTTCATTGAGATACTATTATACTGTTGTGTAGCAGACATGCTTTATATATGCTTCTGTTCTTTTTATATAGAATATTAAAGCAATGTGTACTCAATAGTCAAGATTTAATAAAATGAATAACTTTTACTGCTTCATCAATGTGTTGGTTCAGGTCATCAGAGAAGTAGTCATCATCATATTAGACCTGCAAGAAATGTATTTGAGGAAATAACTGTAAATATATATATAAAGTGAGTGACATGGTCTGACCCTGAGTCATGGAGAAAGAAAAGAAAGTCAGTGGAAATAATCAGAATCCAGTTTAGTTCTATAAAATGTTTGGCAAGGCCACTGGTGAGTCTTCCCATCATAGGTTCCTGACGAAAGAGACCTACACCCCGAGCAACGAGCAACAAGCTTGCTTTAGCTTCCCTGCTGCCTTCAGCCACCGGTCATGGCCAGGGGCAGCTACAAGATTTCAGAGTTAGCCACTGGGTGCTTGCAGTTAGAGATCTGAGAGGCACATTCATACGCTGCTGCAATCAAGGACATATATAAGGAAAACTAAATTTTCCTTTTTTCTATTTAATGTGAGTGTGCACTGGTCATGAATACCATGACTACTGGTATCACTGGTTCCTACCATCTCAGTTTGTGCTAAGCACCATTGCTTTCACAACATCAGTGAAAATATTAACACAATGAAAATGGCAAAGAATATCTTAATATTACTATAAAAAGTTTTGCTCCCTGAAAAAAGTCTTAACATTCCCCCCACATGATGACAACCACTGTGCTAGAAAACATCACTGTTTTAAACTTTATTCAATTCCTTTTTATTTCTAAGTTGCATTCCATTTTATGGGATTACCAAAGTTTGTTTATCCTTTCCCCTGTTGGATAATATGGTTTTTTTTTCCAGTTTGGGACAATTATTTATACCACTGCCATAATCATTTTGTGTGAAAGTGGTTTTATTTCGCTGGAGTAAATACCGAGGAGTAAAATCACTGGAGATCTTTTAAGTGCATGTTTATCTTTAAAAAGAACTACGAAACTGTCTTACATTTTGAATTCCCACTAGCAAACAGTAAAAACTATAGTGAAAGAAAATAGATCAACTGTTCTCAGAGACTGGAGAGTAGTAAACATAAAAGGGTAGCAGGTGAGAGTTTTATTGGGTGGTGACTTGTTCTTCATTCTGTTTGTAAAGAGGCTTGCAAAAATCTATTGATGTTTTAAAATTCATTAAACTGCACACCAATAAAAGTCAGTTTTACTATGTGTTGATTTATAAAATAAACAGAGCAAAAATAAATAAATATGGTTTGGAAAATTAAAAATTAAAACTGAATCTCTGGCACTTTTTAATATCTATGAGCATTGCTATTTCACTATGTAGGGGCCTTAAAAAAAGTAAAAATATAATTAATTTCATGATTGTATCTATAGCTAATGCCAATGTTTCATTGTACTGCCTCGAATAGGAATGTGGAGGCAATCAATGAAAATGTCACACTCCTCTTATACTTGTTTCTTTGAACTTAAACACAAACAACTGGAAACAGGCACAATGCCATCAAAACAGATGGGCTGGAGTCTTTCAGGCAGTTAGATGTGTGTCTATGTACAATGAACAGACAAGCATCCCTGCTCTTGAAATAGGAATTTATATCAACTTAAATTTTCTACATATTTTCAGTGCATAGGTTGCTGATGAAGTTATGAAAAATAAAGAAAATAATATTGTAGAGCCAGTTAATGGCTAGTTTCTACAGCAAAAAAAATGACAACCTTTTCTGATTTCAGTCACCTTATCAGCACATTTTAAAGAAGTCAATAGCAATACTGCATTTCATATATTGTGATTTATATACATCTTTTATCAATGTTAAGAGTTTTCTGTGAATAAAAACCATAATTCTGTGAGAAACTATACTGTACCATGAAAAGTTGCATGAATCACAGCACTGAAATCAATTCACATAATAATTCAAGTATAAAGAAAAAATATTATATAATAAAGAGAAATACATAAAATGTGAGCAACAGAATGGGTTCTCCTATAGTAAATAATTTTACTGGTTACTCATTTGAACCTAAAGACAAACCGTGGAAATAAGCAGAGAAGGTGCTATTTTCTCAATTTTAGAAGATAATGTAGATAAAAATGTCCCTGGCCCCTACAAATATACCTAAGTCCTAAATCCTAGAACTTGTGACTGTTACCCTGCATAGCAAAGGGACTTTGCAGATGTGATTAAGTTAGGGATACTGATTAGGCCCGATGTAATCACAATGTCCTTGTGAGAGGGAGGTGGAAGGGTCAGAGTCACAGAAGGAGACGTAATGGTGGAAGCAGAAGCCAGCGTGAGGCAGGACAGGCTCACGAGTGAGGGAATGTCAGCAGCCTCTAGAAGCTAAAAAGGCAAGAAAACTGATTTTCTCCTGGAACTTACAGAACAAATGCAATCTGGTTGACTCCTAGATTTTAAAACTTCTGAACTCCAGAACTATAAATAAATAGGTATTATACTAAGCCACTAACTTTGTGGTAATTTGTTAAAGCAGCAATAGAAAGCTAATACAGATGAGAAAACAAAGATTCAGAAATTATAAATAAGTTTACCCAAAATTTCAAAGTGAATATATTACTGAGCCAGAATATTTGACTTCTTTTTAGGGGTCATCCACATAGAACTGTTACAATGCAATTGAATGCACAAACAAAAGACTTAAGAGACATAAAGAGACATATGTCATAAACACTAGGAAAAGTCAAAATCAGAGCAAAACTAGGCTTTAGAAGAGTCTAAATCAATCACAATGTGATTACTGACATGAACACTGATAGAGTTATAGGCATGAAAGAGTTTTAGAAACCAATAGAGTCAAAATTACTCGAATTCTTCTTCAAAGGAGGAAGGCTCAGAAGACAGAGGAACTCAGGAAAACAAAGTTTATTACACACACAGGTAATAGAGATTGGAGGCACAGTATGCCGTATGGGGCCACATGAGAAAGACAGCAGGGTGGTCAAGAGGGGAAAGCATTAGACCAGAGCCTTTATTGGAGTTTTTGTGGGAAAGGCAAGGCAGGGCAGGTGAACAGTTTAGGACTGGCTTATTTTGGATAATTTCAATTTGGCGGGCTATGGACTATAGGGATGGTCTCTAGTTGCTTGGCACTAGGCCTTGGGATGATTAGGCGGAGAAATAGTGCCTTCTGGGATATCTATGACTCCAGATTGCTTAATTAGCATATCAAAGGCATTCTGCAACCTGGGGCCTTTCCTATTTCTAAGAATTAGCTAGTCTAGAAGGGCTGTCTTTCCTCTACCAGAAAGGTTTTTTAAGATGTTAAATATCACAATATACAGAAAATTAAAACTATATACAATACACATTTAATATATATATGTATTACCAATAAGGAATCATCTTCATATTTTAAGCGATATCTGAGAACTGACAGTTGAGAACTGGGAATTGATTGACATTTTATAACTCACACTCAATCCATAACAAAAGCTGGAGGAGTTTCCTGTAAGGCAGATTGGCCTTCAAGTTTAAAATCAATTTCTTACTCTCATTCTCTCTGCATACAGAAGTATATCAAGTTAGGTTGACTGAATCTTGGATGGGACTCCTCTCCACTGATAAACGGAATTAAGTGAGAAGTACAGAAAAATATTTTTCCAGGCTTTGTTGAATGGCAGACATCTTGATCAGTGCCTTAGGGCTTTTAATAGGATTGAAAATATTAATATAATGGTTTCTGTGAACACAACTTTAAAAAGTCATTTTTGCTCATAATTTTACTTAACTAGAAGGTATTTTTACTAGAATGTCCTAAAATAACATTCTAGTACAAGCAAAATCTCCTTTCATTAGCCATCTTTTAATTATCTAATTTCTTACATATAGAAAAACTCTGAAGTTTCAGATTTTTTAAAGTGGAAAGCCAACTTTAAAATTCTTTGAGACAATTCATTCTGGACCAATCTTATCTAATATCCATTATTCATAACCACTTATATCTCACTGATACGAACATCTCACTATGACTTCTGTTTCATTGACTCCCGCCTCCACCCCACTACCATCCGTGCTCAGTCTTCTATGAGAATGATCAATTTAAATGAAAGAGGATTTCTTTCGCTTTTCTGCATAAAACCTTTAAACGTTTACCTAAGATATACAGACTATGTACCTAGCACTCTACGTCTTATAAAATCTATTCCCTTACTACCTCATATAATATTTATTTGCACAGTATGTATTGTGGACATTAGTCTATGGTTTTAAAACTTGCTGAAATTACTTTCTTCCACATTTTCTTGCTGAACCCCTGTTCTTACTTCAAACATTAGCTCAAGATTCTTTTGCTTAATTAAAGTTATTATGGTGACATTGGTTAATAAAATTAAATAGGTTTCAACTGTACAATTCAATAATACATCATATGTATATTAGATTATATTCACCACACAAAGTTAAATTCTCTTCCGTCACCAAATTTTTGACCCCTTTTGCCCCTACTTATGTCTACCCTTTCCCTCTGAAAACCACAAATCCACTGTCTGTCTCCATGAATCTGGTTTTTTTGGTAATGTTTGTTTATTGCTTTCAGTTTTATATTCTACATATCAGTGAAATCATATGGTTCTCAACCTTTTCTGATTTATTTCTCTTAGTTTTAGCACGATACTTTCAAGACATGTTAACAACCAAAGTGCCCTTTGTTGGATCGTTGGGTAAAGAAGATATGGTACATATACACAATGGAATATTACTCAGCCATAAGAAATGATGAAATACAGCCATTTACAACAGCATAGATGGATCTTGAGAATATCTAGATTCTTTTACCATCTTTGTATGAACTCCGAGATCAATATTATCAATATTAGAGCTTCTTGCTTTGTGCCACCAGTATAGTTTGTAAATGTTCCTATTACACTAATAATCAAGATTAATTGTTTTTATTTATCTCTCTATATGAGTTTATGAGTTAAGTTCGGGGACAAGTTCTTGATCGAATTTCAATCTCCTATGCTGAGTATAGCACAGGGATTAACAATCACATTATAGACACTCAAGGGATGTTTACTTGAGGGATTAATTATTTTTTGGATTTTTCCCTAAACTAAATGAAAAAACTTTTACCTTATGTTCACAGAAGTTACATCAATTATAATTGGTAAATGTAACTAAACTCAATCTGTTAATTAATTAATGAAAAATTTCAAAGTTTATGTGCTCAGTCTAATTTCAGTATTATGCTATATTTTTCTCGGGGTACACATATTTTGGAAGCAAACCACTTTGCTCATTAACTCATGTTTTTCTGGACGAAACTGGTTTGTTTGCCCAGCAAAATCTAATTTCATTTTAGTTGAAATTGGGAAAACTGCCGCAGGGAAAAATTGACATTTTCCATCAATTTCTGGAAAGTGCAGTAGTACCAAATGGCATCAGACGAGTTATACTGGGAATTATTTTGAACTGTTCATGTACATGCTCGCAAAGTTTATTGTCAATCTCAGTGGCATAACAAGTAGAGCAATCTAGCGTCTAGAACAGCAGACTGGCTCTAAGGTCACTGAGTATTGCATCTGATTCAATCAATCAAATACTTTTGGACACTTATTATGGAGCTAATGTTGGGCTAAAACTCTGTGGGACTCAAAAAGAGGTGAAAGCTAGAGTCTTTACTCACAAAATCATTCAGTCTAGATGAGGGATCGAAAAAAATCAACGTATAAAAAATGTTGAAAAAGAAGTAAGAAGGGTAAATCTATTGTATAGCTAGGGAAAAATATGCTTTTTAGTTCAAAGCCATACATCATGAACAGTAAAATCCTAAATTGAGTGACAAATTTTTAAGAACAGAGGAATTTTATAATCTGCTGGCTGAGTGGTTCAGACAGTAAGAGCAAAGGATGTAGGAAAGTTTGAGATCCAAGTAATTTGGAATGGCCTAGGAAGTTTTATCTCAGATAAAAGGCCCTAGAACAGAAAAAAGGTGGATATGAAGAAGCTGAGATGGGGGATGGGAAAGGCCAACAGCATAAACAAAGCAATAAAAACAGAATCCAGTATGGAGTAGAAGACAACATAAAGTTTAACAAAGAGGAAGGTAAAATATCCTTCTTCCAGGAACTATCATCAAGTTGGAGGTAAATCAGAAAATGTCCATGCGCTGCCATTTCTTTAGGTGCTGTTGAGGGAGTGATCACCAGCAAACGGACAGCCAAGGTTACGGACTGTAATTCCAGAATTTTGGCTTGGTTACATTACTTTAAATTACACTAGTTAGTATTCTTTCTATCTCATTTTAAATCTGTAAAATGGAAATAATATGTGCCAGAAACTCACAGGGTTTTCCAGAGAATAAATTAAAAGAATACATGTAAAAGTACTTAGTGCAGTTTTTGGTACGTATTATATAACTATTAACCTCCTTTTCTGCCATGCAAGAAAAAACAAACAAAACAACAAAAGAAAACAAAGCAAACAAAAAAACAAACAAAAAGCCAAAAAGGAAAGGCCACAACTGAATTGATCACTAATTTCTACAAGAGCAGAAACACATTTTCTAAATTCTTTCTTAAGCACAGAAGATGAAATAAGAGTATCTGGACAAAAAGGACAACCCAAAATATGTAAAGATCCATGTGTAAAACTGGCTCAAATCCATAGTTAATCCAAAATACTATGCAAATTTATTGCTTATAACTAGTATTTCAACCTCTTATATGCACTGACATTTACCAAAAAAAATAAGCAGTCATAGAAAATCTTTTTTCCAATTTTGAAATAGTATAAAATGTATGTAATCAGTTGTAAGTGTCTTTCCAAGAAACAACTATTTTCCAGTTGAAATATATGACTTCTACACATCAGGACAAGTACTGCATGTTAAGTGTCCTCCTTACAGGTAATGGAGGCACTACACAGGAATCACAGCACTGAATTTGCTTTGGCAGCAGCATGACAGCAGGTTACCACTTAATATTCTCTGGACAAAAGAAAGGATGATGAAGCATAGCTGTTTTTAAAGGTAGCCCAAACTGAAACCTGAATAAGATGAAACTGCTACATGTCAAAGCACAACTTAGCAAACACATTGTGAAACTATGTCAAGCACAAAGTGTTAGCAGAACTCACAAAAAAAGCAAAAGAAACTCAGAAAATATCTTTTAGAGGTTTCGATTTAAAAGGTTCTATGAGAAAGGCTTTAGGTTGCTTAGAACTTGCTTCTCATTTAGGAACACAATTGAGTTGCTTTTACAAAGGAACCATGGGGCATGTGTTTTGTAAAGCTCCTTAATACACCGGCACAGTGAAAATTTACTTTAGGCTATGTAAGTGCATTAAATAAAAGTTAATATCACCAAGAACAACTTTCAAATATTTTTAAAGCTTTACATCCTCATTAGATCATATAGGCTCTACCAACGATCACAAATGATCTATATCTTAATTTCTTACAATAGTTGATTGGTACCAACTGCCTGAAGAACTGTGTTGAAGATTTTAAACCTAAATCAAGTTCAGTGAGAGAGATATGATTTACTATGCTTGAGTTGCGATGAGGTGAGTTGCATATATACTATATGTATATATACACTACATAGTTTATAGTATATATACTATACACTTGGCATGTATACTATAATTGCACATATGCTATATATCACATATATACTATAAATGGCACATATACTATATATCACATATATACTATATATGGCATATATACTATATATTGCATGTATACTACATATGCATATATACTATACATTTTGCAGCTCTAAATTTAACTATAATATATGATAATCACCCCACTCCAATAAGAATTTTAAAAGAACAGGTAGCTTTAATATATTTAATAAAATTTTAATGAACACTACAAGTGATCCCAAAAATAATCATTTTAGATTAAAACTATCATGACAATGAAATGATTCATCAATAAATGTATTACGTCTCCATAGTCCCACCATACTTGTTTATGTCTTTGTGTTAGAACTTACTACCTTGAATTTTCCACTCACTCGAGACTGTGAATTCTTTGAGGCTAGGACTGAATTATATTCATTTTACACCTAAGCTAACATACTGTCTGTAATATAATTGGTCTTCATTTAAATTTTGTTGAAAAAACCATCAGAAGAATGATGAATGAAAAATTCTGTGGAAAATAAAACAAGTTTTAGAGACTGGAAGAAGTGTTGAGGCTTTTCTGGGATTTTGAAACTGGAGTCAATACATATTTCAAAACTTAGAAAAATATTTAAGGTAGGTGAAGAGACAGCTAAACCATAGTGTTTATTTTGTTTGCATGTCTATTTTGCTGTCACATTTGTGGAAAGTACAACTTACAACTTTATTAATTATCTAATTCTGATCTAAGTTTGAAATTAGTGTAGGTCTTGGAAGAACTATCAAAGTCTGAAGTCTCACTATAATATATCCATTACATGGCCTTTACTGTTATTTGCATCCAGGATAAACCATACAATACATATTTGCAAATATTTGCTTTAATCTAAAATATAGGAATGGTTAGTTAGCATGTGAGATAATAAAATTAGAAACCAAAGATCTTTATAGTATCATATGTACTCCAATCAGGAATCATTGTAATCAAAAGTAATAATCTCTCCTATAAAGTCTGTCAATAGTATTGTTATTGAAGTTTGTTCACTAGCAGAAAAGATGTTAGAAATAATGTTTTTATGGTGAAATGAGTGTTCAATATTTTAAATGGCAGAAAATATACAAATATCTGAAGCCATGCATGAAGACGACATAGAATCCAGTCAGACCAATGTACCAGAACACCACTGGTTTAAGAGTCCTTTTGGACCTGCATCATTCCTTTTCACAAAGGATCTACCGCTTCACTCATTTACAAGGCCAGCTGGTCCTTCTGTCTACACATCCTTTCATCTACTTCCAAATCAAACCTAATGCAAAATGCTGATTATAATGCCTCCAATAGCAAATGTAAATTCCCAGAAGTACAGAATTAGAATAGGTATATGACTCTTTTTCTTGATTCCTAATAATATGTGTATGCTTGGAGAAAAGTGACCCTAGACTTATTTCATTATTGTATCCCACCTGATTATTTCACCCCTAAAAATATCTATCCAGTATTAGCTAACAATATTTACCAAAGACACTTGATACTTGCTGAACCACCAAACTGGCTTGGATCCATTGGCAACAATAATACTCTCATTGCCAATATACAACAATTATTGCTATCAATGTCTCTCTCGCAAAATAGTCTAAACATCCTTTGAAAAGCAAGATTTATCCTATTTAGACCCTAACATAAATAGTTTTCTAACAAAAAGCTTTAGAATGGATAAGCGATTAACCATCCTAAGTCATTCAGAGGAACATAAATAATTAAAAAGTAAATATCATCCCTGTTGGTAAGCAGACTGTGATGTTCCTAACAGAACATAAAAACAATGTTTACAGTGGGATATTGACAAGGCCATACAAACAATGCTTTTGTGATGGCCATACCATGGCTGTAAAGTAAATAGCAGCCCTTCTTTTTGAGTTTTAGCTGTTTCTTTTTTGTTCACCCTAATGATATCTCAGCCCAATTTTATTCCTCTCATTATCTAAACAAATATTACTGAGATGTCCAATTGTTAAATATCCCTGTTACTTGATAGCACTAGTCCTGAGCTGGTCCTCATTTTCTTCTACCTTTCTTAGAATCATAAGCCCAAATTCTATAAAAAGCTTGTACCTACTCCTTTTATTGAGATATTTCTCAATTCCCCACTGGAATGCATGTTTTTCTTATTGCAGCAAGCTAAATAAAGACAATTTATTTGACTAAGTCTGTGTTTTCAGTGGACTTTGGCTGGTGTGCTTAAAATAATAGCTAATCTAAGAAAAAAATATATGGTTCAATTTCTCAGAATTGTGTTTATATTAACTACTTAAAACACATAAAATTATATTAAATTTTAAATTATTCTTGTTTACGATTATAGTTCTGAACATTCAACTTTTATCTGATTATTTTAATGTTTTTTTTTTTTTGGTTCACAGACTTTCAGTTCTTCAACATCTGGACTTTTCAGCCTTAATATTCCATTATTTGTATTATCATCGCTAAGCTCCCTTGTAATAATTATAGACTTCAAACAATGGCTTTTCATAGTTTATGCATATATCTCTAGCTCCATTGTATAATAAGGTTAACGGAGAAGGACATTGACATTCCTTCTCTCCTTGGAAATTAGCATTATAAAGGCAGATGATACAGCTATCTATCCTTAAAATAATAAAACAGAACTACTATATGACCCAGAAATCCCATTTCTGGGTATATATCCGAAAGAAATTAAATCAGTATCTCTAAGAGGTATATGCACTTTCATATTCAGTATTCACAGTAGCTAAGATATGAAAAAATCTACACACAAAAATCATTGACTCTTCTATATACACATAATGAACTACCCCCCCAAAAATTAAGAAAACAATACCACTTATAACAGCAACAAAAAGAATAAAATACTTAGAAATAAATTTAATATACTCACACACTGAAAATGAGAAAACATTGATGAAAGAAATTAAAGAAGACAGATAAATTGAAAGACAACCCATGTTCATGAAACAGCAAGTTAATATTGTTAAAATGTCCATACTACCCAAAATGATCTACAGATTCAATGTAACTGTTTTCAAAATCTTAAGTGACATTCTTTATCATAATAGGAAAAAAAAAAACCCTAAAATTCATATGAAACCACAAAAGACTTCAAGCAGTCAAGTCATTCTGAACAAATTTGAAGGCAGGTATCTCAATTCCTGATTTCAAAATATATTACAAAGCTACAGTAATCAAAACAGTATGGTACTGACATCAAAAGAGATCCACAGATCAATGGAACTGAATAGAGAATCCAGAAATAAATCAACTTAATCTCAAGTAACTATAAAATAAAATCTAAGCCCAAAGATAACAGAAGTAAGAAAATAAACATTAGAGGAGGTAAAATCAATAATGGGAGAGAAGACATCACAATGGATGCCTGAGAAATAAAATGGATCAACATCAACAAATTGAACAAACTAGAATAAATGAATAAATTCCTAGAAACATGCAACATACTAAAACTGAATCGAGAAGAAATAGATAGCATTATTGTTTAGGCCATTAATGAGAAGATTGAATCAATAATCAAAAAATCTCAATAAAGAAAGTCCAAGGCCAGATGGCTTCATTGGTGAATTATACAAAAAAAAAATGCAAAAAAGAATTAATGCCAATCCTTCCTAATATCTTCCAAAATATAAAAAAACAAATAATCCAAAATAATTTTATCAGCATCACTCTGATATCAAAGACAGAAAAAGAAATAAAATGCATCCCAATAGAAAAAGAAGTAAAAGTATTTGTTTGCAGATGACTTCATCGTATATGTAGACAACTCTAAAGACAAAAAAAAAAAAGTTAGAACTAAATAAATGCATTCAGTAAATTTGCAATATATGGTCAATGGATATTTGACAAGGGTGCAAAGAACACATATTAGGAAAAGGATATTCTCTTCAATAAATGATGTTGGGAAACGATATCCACATAAAGAAGTCAGACAGAAAATATTGAGAACTATATGATATCACTCATATGAGGGATATAAAACTGAAAGCAGCAAACAAGTAAGACAAAGAAAAACTCATAGACACAAACAACAGTTTAGTGGTTACTAGAAGGAAAGGGGGAAGTCGGGGAGGTAGATATGGGTAAAAGGGGTCAAATATACAGTGATGGAAGGAGATCTGACTTTAGGTGGTGAACACACAATGAAGTATAAAGATGATGTATTATTGATTTATACCCTTTAAACCTATATAATTTTAATCTTAAAGTATATTGATTTGATTCTGTGCCAGGGCTTGTCCTATGTTAATGCTTTGTAGGTAGTATCCTGAAAACAATCTAAGGGCATAGATACTATTATTATGCTTTCATAGATGGAAAACCTGAGGTTGCAAGTAGTTAAGCACTAGTATAGGAACAGACAATTAACAATTAAAGATCAGAGAATTCACCTCAATATATCTGACCCCATCCTCATCCTGGTAACTACTAAGTAATATTGACTCAAGGTTAATATAATTTCCTGATGTAAATATAAGGCCCACTGCTCATAATAAAGTGGATCTTCAAGACAGAGGTCACATTTAGTTGAACATGGTCCCAGGAATAAAGAGACTGAAAGAAAAGGCAATTAATGTATATAAATAGGAGGAAAGGCAGTGCTGGGGATTAACCAATCCTCATATTTCCACAAGGAGACTTCTACTTTTGATGACTTCTACATTTGATAAATCCAGTCTGAATGTATCTTCTCATAGTTCTCCATCTAATTTAGATCTGGACTCTGGTATAACCTGAACTGGCTCCTTTTTTGTGTGTCTTGTCTTTTTCCATCTGGCTTAATTACATATTCCTCATTCCACAGGCACTTTATTTTCTTCACATTACATGCTTTTCCTCTCTCTCCATCTATGATCACTCTATCCCACACAGATCTTTCACTCAGATCTGCCTACCTTTCTGCTGCCTTCTTGTTTAGTTTTGTTTATTTCTACTTCTTCTTTTGAAATAGTCTTGAAAACAAGAATAATTTTCCAAACCAAGGGACTTACCAAGAGCAAAATTCATCCACTTAATAAACATAAGTTCTCTTCAGGGAGATTTCTTTCTATTGCAGTCTAGGTTACAATATTATCTTACTAAGAAATTGAAAAACATGCAAATCTTTTTATTGGCCATTAAACCTTTTGGGACCACCGATCATCTTCCTTGAAACAGTAACATGTAAAGCATTCACCTCTTTTCACACTAAATCCTTATCATTTGTTTGGCCTCTAAAATATTCATCTTTCTCCTATGATGGAATCTTTACTTTGATACCTTAATGTCTGTCATTTCTACAGGTACATTCACCTCAGGGAAAACAGCTCCCTGTTCACTGCACATACCCCTTGGTCTCTATAAGTGCAGGTGAAGTTGTCCCATTGCTCGGTGCCATCGCGTTCCTCAAAGCCAAGGCATTCCAGGCACAGGCACCAGGCAGTGGATGGTACTTTGACATTGTAATAGCTTAGTTTATGTTTACCTTCACATTTATCTAAGAGGAAACTACAGTTCCTATATAATGAACATGCTACTCTTTATGGTCAATTAATATACTAACCATACTATACAACATAACTTCTTTCTTTCATTCCTAGTTGTACTGGTTTTTATTTTGTTTTGATTTCCTAAGCATTTGCTACATTTTCTTAAGGAAACAGTCCTTAAATTTTGTTTCAGAGAAATTTTCTTCTCCCACTCAGCCCAAATGTTTCATTTAGACCTTCGTTTGGCACTTAGCACTTCACTAGACCAAGGTAGTAGATGCCTTAGGACTCTCTTGTTACACTCATTGATTATGGGATGGAGGCATGATTCATGTTTCTTTATCATTTTGAGAAATGATTTGATTTATTAAGGGATCCACACTTTTCTTCTCCAGGAATAATTTGATTTGAGCTTCAATATAAAGGTGGTCATCACATGTGATTTCATGATGGATATGAAAAATGCAGATGATTTAAGCCATCAATAAAACTGGAATCTGACTTAACCTTGGACTGTACAGACAACTGAGTTAATAAATTCTTTTTTTTTTCTTTTAACTAGACAACGTTGAATTTTTAATTAGCTTTTGGTAATGTCCTAATAGTTACACTTACTAGTCTAAGATATCTTGGTAACTTCTGCTTTTGATTTTCTCCTAAATTTGTATCCCTAAAAATATTGACTATATAAATGTATGTATACATATATACATACATATATAGATATATTCATCTTTTTAAAAACCAAAATATAGAGATTACTTTAGTTTTTCTAGTCATATTTTCAGTAGAGAATAGATTCCTGTTTTCCTGTCTTAAGATATAGTATTTGTTTTACCATAAGATACAATCCAATGCCTTTATTTTTAAAATAAAAATATTTTCACTTTATAAATGGGGTTATAAGTTTCCTTCTGTGTCTAGCTTTATATTTCTTTCTCTTTCAACCAATCTATCTCTCTCACTCTCTCTCTCTCATACATACATACACATTTACAACCAGAGAATTGCTCAATTATTTAAAATGAAGTGACTGTCTTCTAACTGTGAATTATTAATAGTGTTTATTTGGTCAACGCAGTTCAAACTGTATGTTAGTTTAAATATGAGCAAAAATATACATGAAATAAAATTAAATTTCTTATTTCACATGAGTGCAGACTTTACAAGAAGATATAAAGAAGGGATCCAAAAAGGTAAAATAAAATAAAATAAAACAATTTTTTCATTCTATTTAATTTTGTTATTGTTGCTGAAAGAAAAAAAAAAAACACAAATGTTATTTAACCTATAGTTCAATAAGTATCCTGGGACATACACAGAAAGAAGTAAATCTTACTCAAGGTTGGTATCTAGCAAAATGGTGCAAGTGGTATGTCTTTTATCAAAACTCATCAATTGCTTTGTTAATCTCTTCTTTAAAGTACTCATGTGCCAAATGAAAAGGTGAAAATGAAATGTTGTAGTGGAAAAATTCATAACAAGAATGTATAATTGTCTTAAAATAATCTAAAACTATTTTTACAAAGAGAAGAGATTTAAGTATTTATTTATAAATATTATTATTACATTTGCATTTTCAACTTTTAGAAATTTTTTTGAAAAAATAATTTGAAGGAGTAAACCATGAATAAGCTATACAGATATTCTTAGTAGCACTGGATAACAATATTTTTATACTAACACTACATCCAGTTTTAGGGCTTGGTAAGACAAATCAAAGCTCACTCAAAATAATAAAAAAATATGAATGCAATAAAAAATGGTTTACAAATATTTATGGGCCTGAAAGAGGTTTGTATTTTCTTGTTAAATGTACAGTTTTTTAATGTACTAGTCATAAACTTAAAGCCAATACTGACATATGTAATATGTGTCTGAGTGTATGAGTATTCTTTATATTTTTCTTTAGTCGACATGTTTGAGGTATAATAAAGGTTAGTCACAGATTAGGTTTGGCCTTACAATTAAACATCATAAGCAGCCCTTCATGGTCTTTTTTTGAAAGCACAAGAATCCAACTCAAAAATAAAATGTTATTTACCTAAATAGTTTATTGGTGCTTAAAATCAACGTTTCATTCTTTTGAGCATTTAAAATCCCACATTTAACCTAGGGAGGCAAGGCTACTAACAAATGGAGACATAGGAATTAGGGTCTCAGGAAATAGGCAAGAAGTATGGAAATGAGATAGAAGGAGAAAAAGACAAACTTAATTTTCTGCCAATTTTGCTTAGGCCTTGCAATAACAAACTCACTGCTAACATTTGCCTAGGGTTTATTGTCAGAAAGTATCATAAAAATAGGCATGGTATCCATGCAGATAACTTTTCAACTCAATTTAAGATTGAATAATTTATATTTCTAAGCAAAGTTTAGAAACACTTTTCAACTGGAAGTTTCCATTTAAAGTATGGTTCTCAAATATTTAAAAGGTGAAAAAGACACTTCAGTGGGCAAATACCAAAACAATCAACTTTTCTTTTTCTCCATTGGAGACGTAGTGACACTGAAAGAGAGAACATTTGCTTATTGTAATAAAAGTGCTCATCAAGGAAGGCCTTTAAGACAGACTGAGTTTCAAAATATCAATCCTCATACCTATTACAAATATATATAAAAATTGCATTAAAATCAACTTATATTATTTAGAAGTACATTCACTGTTATGACATTTTAAAGTATTTCTTGTGTGCCAAGTAAGGTATCACATTTGTAGATTACATTGAACTATTTATTATAATGTTTAAGAAATAATAAAGGTATAATTATGGTAAGAGTTATATAAGAGAATAAACTATTTGATAAAACTTTTAACACACTTTATTCGTAATAAGCAAAATTCTCTGTAATACTCTAGTCATCTTTAATGCAAGAGAGAATCAGCTGGATAGTAAATTAGCTGTTCTGTTGCAATGTGGTCTAAGCAACCATGTAAACAAAAAATCTGCTAATCAAAAGCAATTTCTCATAAAACAAAGACAGCAACTAACTGAGAGCTTCTGAGGCTAAAAAAAGATTAACTTCTAAACAAAGACAATCACAGCTTCCTATAGTAAAGCTGTTGGGATAATATGAAAGCTTACAGTAGTTTAGAAGTAGAAATGTTAATAAAATGCAATTTCTCACTTTCGCAAAATATCCTTACAAACCCCATAATTAAGTTTCTGTCTAGTAAAAGTACTTGATAACAAATAAGAAAATTACAAAAATAGATCCCCCAGAGTCCAGAATAGAAGAGCATATACTAGGAAAATCCACCATAGAGTAAGCCTCCCATGGCCTGTTTGGTGTTCTTGCTCAGCTGCTGTTCGTGCATGAAGAGCACAGGTAGAACATATTTCTGAGCTCTGAATTTCTTTTCCTTCAGTGGAGAGGGCAGAAACAATAATAGAAACAGACTGTTGGTGAGAAGACGTATAGGATGGATGATAGGCCTGAGTGTGTGAGAGTGAGAATGGATGAACAAAGGGTGAGTGGCAGAAAATCCAGACATATATTGTGCTAAATAAGGATGACACATTATAGTGTTTCTTAATACCACAGTTTACTAGGTAAAAGTAGAAACATGGTTCTCAGATGTAATTTCATCAAAAGGAGGGACAGAAGTCAGTGTCATTTTTACCACATAGCACAGAAAGGTTGAAAAAGGATTCTCGTGTGATGAGAATAGACACCTACCGAAATAGAACAAAGCCAAATTATATAGAGTCTCAGAGCCTTTTATTTGTTGTCAAAAATAACATGCTACATCAACTATATACAGACACACATATATATGTATATATAGACACACGTATATATATAATGTAATAGGAATACATATAAAAATGTATATAGCTGTGCATTAATGTATGTGTAACTACATATATACATATATAATGCAATGTATAGGGATACATATGACATGCACTGTATATATCCCTATATCATTAAAATTATTAATTATTACATATATTAATTATTACATATATCTAATACATGTTTTTTCTCTCTAAAGTGTCTAGCTCTTGCAAACAAAAATGACTTAAATTTTAGATTACAGCCTCTCTATAACGGTTAAAATATCGAAAACACCTCTACTTTAAAACCTAAAGCAAGCCATGTCTTCCCTCTTCCTTGGTTGCTCGTGTTTCTCTCTCAGTGATGACCAAAGGCTGAATGGCTGGAAGGCAACATGACACAGAGAACAAACGTACGGCCAAAAGTTCGTACTTTAATTCATAATATTTTAGATCCATATCTAAACAAAATGACAGATTAGTATGAGAGAATTTCAGAAGACTCACATTAAAGAATTGTGAGAAGAAAATAAGTGAGCATGTAGAACAAACAAATGAATAAATAAATAAATAAATGTAAGATAGACTTCAGAAGCCTTTTCTTAAAAATTACCCTAGTATATAAGCCACTGATAAGCCTTAAGCACCGATTCAATTTGGAGGTTTGCAATCACTATATTTTGTTAAATTTCTTTCTCTCTATAAACTACTGCCCAGCTACAGGCAGTAAAACCTGCATGTATGCCCTATGCTTCAGCTGTCTTTACCAAGAAATATCCAACCTCATGTTCAGTACAAATATAACCTGAGGAATCCTGTATAATTAATACTGATAAATATTGTATGAATTACAGTACTCTGTATTTTACCTTTGTAGTATGTTACATTAATCCTATAATTACATTAATTCTATAATCTTTGCATAATGTCTGCCACTCTTGTTACAAAATAAACCTCTTGAAGGCAGGAACAGGGTTTCTTTTCAGTATCTAATGCAGTGGCTTCTAAAGAGTAACCCTTTTTGTTGTTATTTATGTGAATAAATTTATGAGTGAATGAATGTTTAAACATTCCAAGACTCAAGAAAGGTTATGATATTCTGTTATATAAAAATGGATCATTGGTTTCTATCTGTATTTACTCTCAGAGACATATTCTGGCCACAGAAAATGACCTGACTCTCAGCTTTTAACACTATTTTAATGTGCTTATGAAGGGGGCCAGTCTGAATTACTGAAGTGCCAATAATACTTTGTGCCAAATTTTATTCAAACTTGAAAAAAACCTTTCAAGTCAGATATATAGATAGATATAAACCATACACATCACTACGTCTCCATATTTTTTTCTAACTGAAGGTCAGTTTTGGAGATTTCGCTCGTGTCATGTTTTGCTATTTTTCTTATAAATAACAACCCAACAGTTCACTAACACTTCAAATCCTAACTTGGTAAAATTACTATTTGGTCACTTAGGTGATATTATTCAAATACAACTATCCTTTAATAATTGACATTTTAAACTATACTACTTGCTTCATTGATACCTAATTTGTTACTTAGTTTAACCCATTATTCATAAAGCAAGACTTGAAGAGAAGTGTTATTTATTTCATATAGCAATGACATTATCAGCTAATGGGTACTATGTAATAGTGTCTGAATTCTGAATACTTCCCTAAGAATATATTTTCAATGGAGGAGAAGAAAGAGATTGTGAAGGCAAGAGCAATTGGAAGATGAAGGGGCTTCCTCCACAGTGGTTGTTCAGTGGACTAAGTATTCAGAAAGGGGGAGGGCTGAAAACAAAACTTTGGTTGTAATTTCAAACTCCAATTCTACATAAGCTTTTCTTTAAGTCTCAGTCATAAAGAACTTAGAATTAGAAGGGCTAATGTACTCGATTCAAAGGTTTCATTAAAGTATATACCACATATAGTAATTTAATAGGAGACTCCAGATAAAGAAAGGCTCATTTCCCTGGGGAATAAAGAATAATACAGGAATTTCTCTGTCAGGGAATTGCCTAAGGGCCCACAGATATACTCTGTGAACCAAAAGGGCAAGCCAATATACTCAGATGACTTTTTAAAATAGAGAAAATGAATGTGAAGTACTTAAAACCATCAAGAAACAGGTGAGAAAAAGAATGGGAACAACTAATATTAATCCATCCTCTTACCAGAAATTGATTAACAATCATATTACTGGAAGAGAGGTTCTTTCGGTATCTTATATGATTTTAATAATACAGCCTGATTTTCTACAGTGAGAAATTGTTTTCCTACATGACTATTTCTTAGTATTATACTTCATTATAGGTTGAGCCTTCTTAGGATACAAAAAATGCCCTCACCTCAATCCATTACTATAATCAATAAGAACTTCATCTCTTTTAAAATGACTATAATTATTTCAATATTTCATACTGCAGGTATTTCTGTGGTTTCTGAAAACCACTGAAGTAATATTTTTCAATTTCAGTAGGTATGCAATAAGTTACTTTTGTTCTGAATACAATTTCATAATTGTCCATCTGGGTAAGGTAGGCTATTCAAATAAAACATAAGAATTTGTAAAAATCATCATAAATTTCCTTTTAGGTCACCAGTGGCCCACAAGACAAACAAAGGGGTAAACTAGGAGAAACAGCAGAACAATAAATGAGAACTTCAATAAAATCTCAGTTTGGGTTTTAAAAAGATGTTTGTTTTGTACTATATCAGACTGAAATAAAAGAATAATTTTTGTCATTCATTCTAATGGGTAATATTTATGCAGGATATATTGTTTTTCTACAAGATATGTCAAAGAGATACTCACATAACAAAGGTTTACCTGAACAACAGGAATCGAACTGCTCCAGACTCAGAGTATACACAAAGACAAATGTTAGATTGACCTGTTCAATCTACAACTAAATGAGAAATTTTCAAATTTTACTATTTCACACTCTCATTTTGGGGTCTATCAGATTGTCCTGCTCATAGTAGGTGAGATGATGATTATTTAATTTTAGAAAAAGATCCTATAGTCAGCTTTCAGACCAAAAGAAATCCAACATTGATATGCAGATTTTCCCAACTCTCATTTATTCTCACTTTTCAGTAGATCGAAGGAAAAGTTTGACTCAAAGATTAAAAGTAGAGATAAAAGAATAGTTAGGAGAGAAATTAATATCTCAGAAAAGCCATTACAAAAACATGTAACATTTCTGAAAAGATATTTGCACACTGATGTTCATAGCAGCATTATTCACAGTGGCCAGGACATGGGAGCAACCGAAGTGTCCTATGATAGATGATTGGATAAAGAAGCTGTGGTACATATATACTATGGAATATTACTCAGCCATAAAAAGAGATGAAATACTGCCATTTGCAACAAGATGGATAGACCTCGAGATAATCATGCTAAGCAAAATAAACCAGACAGAAAAAGTTGAAAATCACATGATATCACTTACATAAACCTAAAAGCTACAAAAGAGCAGGACAAACAGAGACTCATGGACATGGACTGTAGACTAGTGGTTATCAGAGTGCAGGGCAGAGGGGGAGGATAGAGGATAGATTGGGTAAAAGAGTCAAATATGTGGTAACAGAAAGAAATCGGACTATGGTAGGTGAACGCATAGTGTAAATATAGATATATGCCTTACTGTTAAAGTGTACAGCTAAAACTTACTGGATTTCTTTAATCAATGTCACTATAAAAAAATTAAAAAACAAAAACAAAAACATGTAATATATTTTTTTCTTATTTGAATCTAGTGATTCTCTTTCTTCTAATTCTTCCCTAGTCTACTGCAAACGTTTAACAGATTTTGTATATAATTAAGCATGTAAAAAATTCCAATGTGTCACTGGTGTTTCATAATTACAGGTGAAAGAGAAATCGAAAGTCCTGAAGCTTAAGATTTTAAGAATGTCTTTGAGAAGCACAGAGCAGGGAACCATGCTCCTTCCTGTATCCTTATTCTCTTCTCTTGAAAATAATATTTTCATTCCTTATAAGAGCCTCAAAGTGGCCAAATTTACAATTTAGCTCTTTCTTGAATAATATTCTTCCTTCTCTCAAACAACAGTTTCCTGAATTTATATGTTACTGTACAGGCCTGATACAGTGTTTGGATCTCCGCTTCTCTCTCTGCCTACACATCACACACACACACACACACACACACACACACACACACACACACACACTCTCTCTCTCTCTCTCTCTCTCTCTCTCTCTCTCTCTGTTCTATTGCATAATGTTCAGATGGATTTTAATTCAAATTACAGCACATCTCCTAGTGTGGCATGCACTGTGGTATGCACTGTTCAATGATCCTCATTGTTTTTATTTTTTCCTTTTTTGGTAAGAACAGCATCCTTTTAGTGAAAAGAAAGCTTAATAATCATATTGTGGTCTATTCTTATCAAGTTAATTGTGCTCTTTCTCCAAAGGGTGGGGTGGGGAGCGGGGCTGGGATGGTCCCCCAAGGATTTCTGAAATTTAATGGTCACCATTGTCTAAACATAATACTGCAATGCTTCAGCCACCCAGCTGGGAAGGGAGCTTTTTTACTGTGAGCTGAAGTGGGTCAACTATGTATACTATGCTTAAGGAAAGAAAAAAAAAAAGGACAACCTGAAACACAACTTCCAATAATGTAGCCCTGCTGGGAAATCAGAACATTAACCATAGAGTCCTGGCTACTGTAATCAGAGATAAAGTGGATATTTTAGGTCTGTCCTTATAGGATGATTGTGAGTGAAATGGAGGATTTCAAAGACTGTCAGGTTCTTCCAACACTGGCTGCAGTCTTTCTTTTTTTTTTTTAAGTTTTCCAAAAATAAAATTTAATATATCCCAGCCTCATCTTGAATGGCAGATAAAAATCTATGAAAAATTTTCAGAGATAAATATAACTATGCCAACAGTTTTCAGTGCATGAAGGACATTATAATTTATAATGTTCAAAAGTAGAATTTAACGACAACAACAAAAATCAATGCACATTCCTCAGTTATATTCACTCTCTGATTGTTTCAAATTAAGGAAAATAAATCTACTATTTCCGGAAAATTATTCATAAAATAAGCTATAATTCTAACAACATGGCCGCACATCATATGTACAGAGATGTGTATACATATAAAACAAGACAAAAAATTTTAAAATTCTATAGGAATAAAAAACTCATTTTAGCCGCTGATATTTGATGTATTAACAGTAACTGAAAGATAAAGAGTTTAAAATGACCACTATTGCTTCACTGATTTAACTTTACCGAGTTTTATTGATTGGTCCATTAAAGTTTTCTTCCTCAACTACAATCACTTCTGAAAAATAAATCCACAACATGCCACAAAACCACAGGTTCAAAGCTTACAGTATATGTGGCACTTAAATAGAAAAACCCTAATCTATAAAAAAAGTCTTTGTGGCAATTGTCTCTCATTTAAGGTTTCCCTAAATGACACACTAATTTTCAAAGAAGCACACAGAGTAGCACCCCACCTCAAGCCCCACTACAAGAAAAAGTTAAGGGCCACCAGGCACAATTGCTTTGCCTGGATGAAACAGAATGCTATTTTGCTTCCTTTGAATTTTGAACACTACTGGTTTACTTGAATTTTATATAATTTTAAGGACACGCACATTAAAAAGGCAAAGGAATCAAACAAAATTCCCATTCCCTAATCCTCAGATGTTAACAAGCCAATGTGACAAGTAGTTAATATACTTATCTTTCAATGTTAGATGAATTACAACTAACCAGCCTACAAAAAATATATTTTACTGAAAGATGTAGATAACGTAATAGAATCAGAATTTCACTGATTTTATTTTCTGAGACAGAAAATGAAATAGGCTTATTGATACTCAATTTCTGGACCATATCACTAACATTTTTAAAAGCTAATTTTAAGATTCTGAGTTCCAATGAACATAATAAAAAACCATCTGCATCGGTAAATATTTTCTAAATCATTTTTAAGTGAAGTATAACATATATACATAAAAATGTTCAATGAATTATCATTAAATAAGCCTACTTATGTAACCAGAAACCAGATCTAGATAAAGAATATTTCCATATTTATATCCAGAGACCTTCTTCCAATAACCACCAACTCTTTTTTTTCCAAGATAACTACTATCCTGACTTATAATCCACATATTAGTATTACTGGAATTACATAGTCAGGATTGACTACATAATTTGAGAGAGCCATAGAAAAGTGAAAAGGCTGAAACATTTGTACAAAACTCATTAAAAACTGCAAAATGTTGATAGTAGAACATTAAACCAATTGTGGGCCCTGTGCAACTGCTTGGGTTGCACACCAAAGAAGCTGACTCTGTATACATTATATAGTTTTACATATAGCTCTTTATCTCATTTTATTTGTGAAATTCATCTTTTCCTAAATGTTTTGTTCTTGTTTCTTCATTGGCATTATAGCATAGTTTGTCATCATGTTAAAACACTATAATTTATTTATCTATCTTCTCTTTTTAGAAACATATGTTGTTTACAGTAGAGATGATTATCAATAATGTTGATATTAAATAGTGTTAATAAAACAAGGAGGCCATGAGACTTAGCAGCCTAAGTCAGCAAACCAAAAACCTAAGCCTGTAAATAAATATCTCAAGATCAAGAAATGGAAACCTAAGGACAACCCATCATAAATAGCCAATTAAGCTTTTCCAAATAAGGAAACCACCTAAGCTACAGACAGTCAAATAAGTTCCTTGATTTGACTCCACACATTCTCTATAAATATCTGTCCTCTACTTCCTATCAGTAGAGTGCTCCTAACTAATTCATTTGGTGCTGCCCAATTCAAATCGATGTTTGCTAGAATAAACACTTAAAAATCTTAATACTCCTCAGTTTATCTTTTAACTATATTCTTTTGTATATTTTTGGTAGATATTTGCAGTCATTTCTATTGGACTTCTACTAAAAGGTGAAATTTCTGTACTATATTGAGCATGTAAACAACACCTACTAAATTTAGATATTGCCAAATAGATTTCCATAGTTGTGAAATAAGGTTAAACTCTCATTAAGGTGGTTCTCTTCTATTTCTAATTTGGCAATTGATTTTATAATGAATTTATGTTTATCGAATGCCCTGTAAATGTTGAATTGAACATATAATTTTTCTCATTTATTCTATTAATATGGTAAAATAATATTATTTTATATACAAATATTACATTTGTAATATATTATTAAACTAAAACTTACATTCCTGAAATAAATCCTAATTGGTCATGATATATCATCCTTTTTATGTAATATTGCATTTACTTAGCCAAAATATTGCTTGGAAATTTTTAATCTATGTTTCCGGATAAAACTTACAAATAGGTTAACTTTCTTGTAACTTCCTTGCCAGATTTTATAGTAATGTTATAATTGCTCATAAACAATGTTGGGTAATGCTTTTCAAATATTTGGTAATACCTGTATTTTTGTTTTGTTTTGTTTTGTTAAAATTAACGAGTAAAGGCATCTAGGTCTAGACTTTTTACTTTGAGACACTTTTTGATATGAATTCAATTTCTTTACTAGAAATTGGAATTACTTTGATTTTTAATTTCCTTTTTAGTCACTCATAGTAAGATATGTATTTTTTTAAATTTTTAATGTTTGACATTTACATTCCAGTTCTAGTTTCCCATTCTTTTTCTCTCTTCCTATCTTTCTTTGTTCTAACACTTTTACCAGAAGTTTATAACTTTTATTAGCTAATTCAAATAACTATGTTTCTGCTTCACTGAGTCTAACTAAAGAAAGTTTATTTTCAATTTTATTTCTTCATGTCCATATTGTTATTCTTTACTTCTCTTTATGAGATTAATTAATTCTACCTTCTCATATGTTTTCAGATATAAAATAAGGTCTTTGAATGTTATATATTTCGATATATACATTTAAACACACCTCTATTTATAGTCCACAAGGTTTATCATTTATAATCATTTAGTTAGAAATATTTCCTAATTTCTGTGATTCTTCTTTCATGTATGGATCATTCAGAAGCTTAATTAATTTCCAAAGAACTGAGAATTTTTTGAAAATTTTAGAAATTATTTCCAGTTTTATTTTACTCTCATAAAAGAACACACTCTGAAAGTTTCTTGAAATCTTGAGACTTTATTTATGGTGCAGTATATGATCAATTTGGGAAAATAATTCAACATTAATTAAATGCATTAATAATGCATTTGAACACAATGTGTAATCTTTTAATGTTAGTTAAAATGTGTGATTTTTATCTATTATATCAGGTTTGCTAATTTTGTTCATCATATTTTGTATACTCCATAATGTTTTATGTTTCTTTGTTCTTTGAAGAAGCTCTGTGAAAAACAGTGCTTTAATTCTAGTAGCTTGCATTATCTCCTAGAGGTAATAATATTTAATTATTAATTCCAGCTTAAATATATGTTAAAACCAACTATTTAAAAACAATTGAAGAGGACCCAAGATATAGAAGAAACTAGGAAGGTTTATACTTTTGAATAATAGAAATTCAATGGATTCAATCCACTTTATATCACTTTTTCACCTTGTCCATATAGTACAGAGCAGCTAGAAATATAAAAGAAAGTTCTTTTATATTAGGATAAAGATTGTGTCCCAGAATTAAGGCACTCATCAATAACTAAGAGCAAAACTGAAACAGACTTATCTGAATAAATCCCCACACACAAAAAGATAAGTTCATAATTTAAATGCATTCTAAAACAAAAGTAAACACTTTCAAAAGACATATAATAAAATCCAGGGTCTTTATAATGCATAATCACCAATGAGCAAGATAAAATCCAAAGTTTGTAAACACATGAAGACACAGTATAATGGGAACCACTGCTAAGATCAAAGGCAGTCAACAGAAAACAAGCCCAGGAATGACTGATATTGGAATTAACAGACAAGAACTTTATATTAGTTATTGTAAATATAATCAATGACATAACTTAAACCACACTCAAAGTAACTAAATAAATTCGGAATCTTTGTATCGATGTGGTAATTATTAAAATAATTATGTTGAAATTCTAGAAAGGAATATTAAATTGCTTTGCTTCAAACGAAAAATTCATTTGATAGGCTTACTATCAGATAGGAGAGGAAAATGGTCAGTGAAATTGCAAGCAGATTAATAAAAATGTCTAATTTGAATAACAGGAAAAAAATGTTTTTAAATGAGCAGAATCACAGTTCTGTTTTGACCTATGAGATATCGGGTAGCCCAACATACATGTAATAGACTCTAAGAAGTAATTTTTTATAAATGATTTCTACTACAGAAATATAAGGAAGAGTCCTTGCTTTAAAACTGGTTATAAGGGGGAAAATTTTGGTCTGTCTTCATTTCTTGAAACAAAAAAAATAATTTAAAAAGCCAAAAAATAAAATTTAGAAAAAAGATCATTTGGTTCATGGACTAACTGGACTTTATGAGAAATGACAAGTAGACAGTTAGGGTTCCTCTTTCTGGGCAACTAACAAAATATAAGATGGAGAATCAAAATGGAAATGGCTCTCTTTGAGAAAAATATTTCTTTATACATTGTGACACACTGGTTACCACAACCAAAGTTTTAAAGTGAGTGAAAGAAGTACTTTCTACTTCTGTCGCAAAGAAATGCCATGTCTCTGCTTTATTTTTTCTGGCATGTTTTAGATTTTTGATAAAGCTTGGTAACAGATAAGATATATGATTCATGGGAATCAGCTGTGAGAGTTCAATCTTTGTATTAACGCAATTACTTACTTTGAACATGAGCAATCAAGAAAGGCCAATATGACTTACACGATGATCAGTGACTGTCATGAGAAGAAAACAAAACAGAAATTAGAGGTCGAAGGAGTTAAAGATAAATTTTGCAAGTTCACATTTATGGCTAGTTTTGTTAGAAAAGACAAGCAACATAATATACAGTACTTCACCCAGGTTAAGCATTAGGAGTGAATTTCCAAGGTAATAGAAAAAATAATTTGGCTGTTGCAACATGCATTTCAAAGATCTCTTTCCCTAATCACACCTGAATTATCTTGCTGGCATTGTACAAACAATACAGCCAACAAAATTCCCAAAGTAAATAATATTCTCAACAATGCACATCATTTTCATGTATTTCTTCTAAAAATATCAAAATAGCTTATGAATATAATGTTCATAGCATCCTTGAGGGGCCAAGAGACTCAAGTTAACTAATTGTCATAATTAGAATTTGAATTCAAAGGTGATCATAATAGTTCTATATAAAGAAAGCCATTGCAAAGGAATACAATAGTTACACATGGGAGGAAATTTATTGTACATTTTCTTATTGTTTAGGGCTTTCCAATCACTTGCCAGGTAACTGAATTTTTTGTATATTTAAATTGCTCCTATAATGGCTGTTTCTATAAATAAGTGATTATAATACTGCAACTACTACACAAATGTCATCCATATTTATAGACATATGGGTATATAGATATATATCTCTAACTCTATAGCTATACCTATCTCTATATAGAGCCTTATTATATCTCAGCAGTAACATCTATAGCAATTTCTAATGACCATTTTATCTCCAGTCATATAATTTCACATGTAAATTGGAAGACTGTGAAAAGTAAATGTGAGCAGAAAAATTAACGTTTGCATTTGGAGAATTGTTAGTTTTTCTTTTCTTACTTCAATTGTAAAGTTAGCATTTCCCATTTTATAAGCTAACATGGAGATTAGGAAACCTATTAACTAAGGTGAGCACATACTAGCATCTAAGGCAGGACTGTAGTTAGAGTAAAAGTAGGTGCTATGAACATGGACCTCAAGATAACACAAAACCAGGACTGAGGCAAACTGGGACATGTGGTCATCCTACTATAGTCCCTGTACTATAACGTTTTTGTTCTCAAAAAGTTCTAAAATATATCACACTCAAAATCTGTCACTATAATTTTAAAGATTTTAAATATTAAAGTGTTCTTTAACTTATCAAAATTGACCCCAAAAGAAATAGAAAATCTGAACAGCCTTACATTTCTACAGAAATTGAATTAATATTTAAAATCCTTTCACATTGAAAACTCTACCAGTTTCTCAGGTGAATTCCATGTAATATTTATGGGAGAAATAATACCAATACTGTACAAGCCCTTCTAGAAATAAGGAGGGAATACTTTTCAATTCATTTTTGAAGCTAGCATTATCTCTGTACCAGAAAATGAGGCCGACACATGAAAACGACATATAAATACACTTGTAAAGATGAAAACAAACATTCTGAACAAATGGTTAGCAAATCAAATATAATCCCATAAAAAAAAAAAACAGCATATGGTAGGTTTATTGGGGGAAAAAAAAAAAAGAATGTGTTCCAAACTCAAAAATCAAAATAACAGTTCATGAAGAATACTGATCAGTTATTTTTGTTTCATGTATCCTGCAACTTTTCAAGGGTCAGTGGGCTTTTAATTAAGTATTTTTTAATGTTCTTTTCCTGGGCTTCCTTAGACTTTATAAACCAATCACAAAGGAATTTTCAGATGCCAAGAAAGAAATAAGAAACAAAAATAATTTTTAATGTAAAAATAATTTTGATTTAAATTTCAATTTAATTTAAAAAATCATTTAACGAAGTTTAAAAATATAGTTTTTTTCTTGCATTATCATTTCATTAATCGTGTTCCTGGAGCTGTTAATGTTTTTTGAACTTTTATGATATTATTATGTGTACTGACTTATCCTTCTATCAATCTAAAGATACATTTAAACTCTAAGTCAATGATAAGTGACAAGTGAAGAAAATTTTCCTGTAAAACAAATTTATTTTGTCCATTCTTCCAAAATTATTCTATAAGAATTTGTTTCTTTTAGAGGAAAAGAAAAAAAAATGTCCCCAGATTCTACTGAGTACTTGGCATCATTGTTCTGGTAACATCTTTACAGTGTGACACTCATTGGTTAATTTCAGATTCATAGGATGTTCTTTGACTGTAGATATTCCTAATATGAACAGTTTTTCTTATTTATCAAATGTCAATCTTTAAATTATCCTTTTACAATTTTAATTCAAAAATGTCCATGTTTCCCTGAGAACTTCTCTGCAATCTAAAAAGGAGCTAATCAATGGAAAATAATGAAATATCCCAAAATAACAATTACCGAAATACAAGATGTACTTCGTAATTATGGAACTGCTGAATAAGTTACTTTAAAATCATAGCGATACAGAAAAATACACTCTGAGATAAAACCTAAGAAAATGAAGACATGCCTAGAGACGTTTGGTTGTTGGTTGGTATAACTAAAAATAATTAATAATTTGGAAATATGTTATTTATGTTACCACAATATTACCTATGAAAAACTCAAGAACATGGAGATCTCCAAAATTTAGTAACAACGCTGATGCTTATTCTCAGGAGAACTTCTCCTAAACATGACTATTAAAACTAATCTGTATTTATCCCAGTTGAATTGCATTATGACTGTAACCATACAAAAATCAATGTGGTTTCAGAAAGGCAAGGATGCTGACAGGATTTAAAGATAGAATAAAATATATTTTTTTCTTTTTATTTATGTCATTCTTCTGGAAAAATAAAACATTTGACTACACCTAAAACATCATTTCTTTCAATCAAACCCAGGCAGAATAAATATCTCAATTTAAATAGCTCGTGATATATTAACCTCTTTCCTCTGCATCATATCTACAAAATGTTATTTTTCTAATGAGTTAGGAGAATGAGAACAAACTATACCTAGATTCATGACAATAACTGGCAGCGGTGGCTAAAATTGAAGCTGAAATTGAGTATTTGTAAAATTATCATATTTAGTCTTCACCACAGTACGATATAGTATTTTATTTTTTCATTTTCAGCATCGGGAAGTTGTGTCAATAGCTTTATGTAACCTGCCTTCCCAGGATTACAAAAAGTTAATGAGATTTCAATCTAATTTTTTCTTACTCGAAAACATGCATCCTTTATCACTAAATTCATGTTGCTTCTCCACATGAAAAGACTAGTTCTTTCTTTCCATATACCTAGAATCCTCTTTTATTCATGTTTTAAAATATGTGCATTGCATAGTAACATGAAGGGCAGCAATACTTAGGTTGAACTAGTAGTTTCTTGAAACTGCTTCAGGAAAAAAAAAAAAGAAAGAAAAGAAAAGAAAGAGTAAATATAGATCTTAACTATAAAATGTCCTAAGACCACTAAGAGTACTCCTTGCCATTCAGTCAAGATTAAACTGAGATTCTTAGTAATTAAAAAAGTTTAGTGGCCAGTATTTTTTGAGATATTTTTATAATGGTCAGAGTACTGGTGGTTGGAAGAAAAAGAATACATGTTTCTATCTACAGAGATATTCAAAAGTACCACACAATTATCAAGTACTTATATTAAAGTGACAAAACTCAATGAAATGTTTTACTTTATCTTTCTGTCCCTTCAAAGAATTCTTCTTCCTCCTTTCCTTGTGGCAAATTCCTTCATTCACTGATGAGCTGCATCTATTCTCTTTGGCTGTCATGAAGGAAAGAGAAACCAATTGAAAGTCAAACAAAACTTGAATTCCATATTTATATAATAAAAATTACCATTATAGATCCTATACTGTGCATTTTCCTTAATTCCGTACGTTCCGCTGTTTTCCACTATATTTATACTCTACTGTCCTGTGGCTATCTAAAGTCCGAGCTTCCCCTGCCTCTTATTAAACCTTAATCTCCAAAAAGAGAACTTCAGTGGTAGAGTCCTTTCAATGCCGACTAAGCATGACTTTAGTTACTCCTACATAGAATACCAAAACAGACATAATGTATTGTAAAAGGGCATAGAATTGATTTGGGAAATATCCATTTGTTATTTTATTAAATGTGCCTGAATTATGAAGAATTATCTATAAATCACCTAAATAATTTGGAAAATCCCCAAATGATTAATAGCACGATTTTAATTTAAAAATGTATGGAAATAATACATTGTGAATGTTACGATTAAATTCTGGTATCTGCTCTTGGACAAAAGTCTGTTTATGGCATTTACCTGGTTAATAGAAAATAGCAATTAAAAAAAGGGGAAAAAAAAGAGAAAGCAGAATGGCTTCAAGGAGGTTGCAGGCCACTGAATCAAGCTAACCTTAGTAAGACATCCATGGAGCAGTTCACCTACTTAATGAAAACAAAATTTGTACTTAGCAAGATTGGCAGCTGTCACCTCACTTTGAACTTTAACAAGTCTGCTGATATACATGTGGCCCACACGATGAAAAGAGTCTGATTTCACAAAGAGATAGGCCATCTAGAAAATTGCTAGGAGAGACAGCAGTCAAGCAGCCAACATATTCTATTTAAAGGGGATTCAGACTGTCTATCGAAGCCATGGACATGTATTATAGCAGCTCATTTTTCACATTTCAAATTATCTATAAGAGAGTGTCTTCACTGCTCTGATTAAACTTTCAGCTACTTTTCATTTCTGAAATAAATTAGGAGTGAAGTGTAAAATACTTCAAAAAGGAAAACAATTAAAAGCCTAGATATAAGAGAAATTATTCATATGAAGTTGCTTCTTCTATATGACTACATTTTTATAAGATATTTCTGGAGACAGTTATGAAAGGACTATAGCTTGAACATGAATTTAATATGGTCCCAGCACATGTTTTCTTAATTTCTTTTCCAACCCGAAACACCCTTTATTCCAAGGAAAATCAATATAGGTCAGATTCTACTTTTTCTAGTTCTTACTATCCCACTAGTAATCATGAAAATGCTTTTATTTTTGAAGTAATTTAAATGTCATTTTAAACAAAATGCTATAATTCAAATGGGTTTGAAGCAAGGAAAATTATCACACACGCACACGTGCATGTGCGCGCGCACACACACACATGCACACACGCAGCTTATCTCTCTATATCTTTTCCTCAGTTGTGAAATGAGCCAAGAGAGAATGCTCAGATTCCACAGCCCAAAGCTATACTGCCACAGACTTAAGTCCCAGAAGGTAATGATGACAACATTTCAGTTTTCTTAAAACGTCTGTCCTTAAACTTTGGAAAAATTAGTCTGAAAAGATACTCTCTCCCCTTCATCTATGGGAAGATATGATTTCAATTCTAAATTAGTGATGCTTGGGAAAAAGATGTAGGTGGGCCAAATTAAAAAATATATATGTTATATAAGTATGTATGTATATTAATTATATTATATTATATTATATATTATTAATCCACTATATATCTATCTATTATCTATCTATCATCTATGTATCTATCTAGACACACATACCCATATATGTTGCTATGAACTGAAATATGTCCTCCTAAAATTCATATGCTGAAGCCCTAATCCCTAATATAATATTTGGAGATGGAGCCTTTGGAAGATAATTAGGTTGAAGTGCTGTCATAAAGGTGTGGCCCTCAAAATTGGATTAGTACCCTTTAAAGAAACCAGAGACCTTGCTCTGTCTCTTTGCCATGGGATGACACAGTGAGCAGGCAGTTGTCTACAAGCCAGGAAGAAAGCTCTCACCAGAATTCAACCATACAGCAACCCAGTCATGGACTTCCCAGCCTTCAGAACTATGAGAAATTAATTTCTGTTGTTTAAGCCTTTAAGTTTAGGGTATTTTTTTTTTTATGTCAGCTTTAGTAAATGTGTGTGTGTGTGTGTGTGTGTGCACGTGCATGCACATGTACACACGTTCACATAAAACTATCCATTTCACAATGGTTTGAATGATTGTATCCTCCCCAAAACCCAGATGTTGAAACCTAATCCCCAATCTGATGATATTCAGAGGTGGGGCTTTTGGGAAGTGATTAGGTCATGAAGGTGAAGTCCTCATGAATGGGATTAGTGCCCTTATAAAAGAGGCCCCAGAACACTTCCTCACCCTTCTAACATATGACGTAGCAAAAGGACAGTTGTCTAAGAAACAGAAAGTAGGCTATCACCAGACACTAAATCTGCTAGCTTCCTGATCTTAGGCTCCCAGCCTCCAGAACCGTGAGACAAATTTCTGTTGTTTATAAACCACCCAGTCTATGGTATTTTGTTACTGCAGCTTGAATGGACTAAGACACTTTCCTACTTATACCTCAAAATAGTGCCCTGCAATTTGAGACGTTAGGATCTACTGTAATAAAGGAAGTATATTTCCAGGCTATGTAGAGTTGTAAATGAGAACACCAAGAAGGTTAACATGATATTAACAATTTGCGCTATATAAACGACCAACTTTTGCCTGTGATTGTCACTGTCTAGCACACGATCGTTAGTATGTAGCTTTCAAAATCTCTGCCATTTTAGGCTTGTATTTATCTCTTTGGTAAAGGAATTCTGACAGAGTCCTACAATTGATCTCTGTATACATCTATAAAAATGTATAATCAGAAATATCAAAAGCTAAACATGTATACTAAATGATTAATTTTAAATATCAAATATATTATCAAAGCGAATTTAGAACAATTCTGACTAAAAAGTAGAATTTTACAGTATACATTTGTCATTTGAAAACTTTATTTTAAAACTAACTAGACTCAAAATAGAACCACTAAGCAATAGAATTCCCTTTTGCATTTTTGATAAGTTATGTCCATAACAGATAAAATTGTGGGTGAACAGTGGGACAAAGAATATGATTTACACTTGTTAAAGGGAACATTAAACCAGAAAATATTTCTTCTCCGAGTCTGCATTTTAGTTCCATGTTTATTTGGCTAAAGAAAAGTACACACGCACGCGCTTGCGCACACACACACACACACACACCATTTAAAATTGAAATAAGGATTTTATTATTTCATGTATTAACTCTTTTTATTAACTATTAAAATAAGTACCCTGATTTTTACCATATCATCAATCAGCTATGTTTCTTGTGACTTAGAATTTTATAATCAATTCAATTACTGACACTGTTCCAAATTCTCAGTCATTTAATAATTGCTTTTATTAAAGCATGTTCTAACTTCAAAATTTATGTTTATTACTTTTATTAGTGTTGAAATATTCATATAAATTCTCGAACTGAAAGAATCTAGGAAATAACAAAGGAACATATTTACAACATTCTTTGTCAATTAAACCCTTCAGAATGATTTAAAAACAGGTAGATACCTAATTAATGAATTCAGTCAGAGATACTTTCCCAAGAGATTTCTACTCTTAAACACCAAGAAAATACACTATGAAATAATTGTTTATTTATATATTGTCTCTAGACAAATAAAAATCTACTTTTAACTTACATTTTTTAAAAAATGAATTTATTTAAATGGATACATTTAATTCTCCAAAAGTGAAGCTAATAAGGAATTTAAAAAATAAAACCACTTTACTTGTAAAACTCATTTTCTAAATAGTATTTTGAATTATGCTTTTCTGCTCGTAAGGGGCAGTTCATGACTGATATTCTAAACTGTTAAGTATTTCATATTTTGTTCAAAATGTAATCGAACTCTTTTATATAAATATATAGTATAATCAGACATACTTTTTTTTCAAACTCAAACTACTGGATAAAAATCATAGACTGTCATGGAAAATAACAAAATATGGAGACTGAAGTTAAGAAGCTGTTACAGTAAACTAAGTAAGAGATGTAAAAAGCAGGAAGTAGATTCATAGCATTGACAACTGGAGGGAACCAATGGATTTGAAAGATATTTAGAGAAGAAAAAAAATAAAAGCATGTTCAGGTTTTAAAAAAAGAAAGAAAAAAAGAAAGGGAAAACATGGAACTTCAGGATGTGTATAAACAGTTCTTTACTACTGGTGATTTACTTATTTGGGGTAAAAGATACTGAAGCATCAGATATGTGACTGGCTTTCTAACTTGAGGAGAGCAGAAAAAGTAGTGGTCAAAATGAATTCTGGAATCAGACTGCCTAGGGGTGATCAAGGCCTCACTACTTACCAGATATATGACTTCGATCAAGAGTTGTGTTATATCAGTTTCTTCAGTTGGGAAATGAAGATAGTAACTGTATCTATCCCAAAGATTATTCGAAAAACTTAAAGATATTAATGTGTTTACAGCACTCAACACAGTGTCTAGAGGATACATGCTCAATAAATTTTAGCTTTTGTGGTATATCATTCACTGTCATAGGAAGATCAGATCTGAATAGGATTAGTCTTTGTTGACTTTGCTTTTAAATACGCATTGGTGATGCCTCTGGGATATCATAGTGAATGTCTTTTAAAGCAGGGGTCCCCAACACCTGGGCTGTGGACCAGTACTGGTCCATGGCCTGTTAGGAACTGGGCTGCACAGCAAGAGGCGAGCAGCAAGTGAGCGAGTGCAGCTTCATCTGTATGTATTTGCAGCTGCTCCCCAGCGCTAACACATCACCACCTCAGCTCTGTCTCAGATCATCAGGCATTAGATTTTCATTGGAGCACTGGTCCCTGGTATCAAAAAGGTTGGGGACCGCTGTTCACAATCAATTACATATGCTACTTTGTATCCCTACAGTATGATCTCTATTGGGGATTGAAATATGCAATTAACAGTGAAGAGGCAGTAACTATAGTCATGGAAGTATAAGAACCTTTTTGTAAAATATGTGAAAGGCAAGATGGAAAAGAAGAAAGCTTGGGTGAGAACACCAAGAGAAGCAAAAATATAAGTGACAGAATGAGGACACTCGTCATGCAAGTAGATGAAGCAAGCCAAAGAGTGAGTATTAGAAAATAAAAAATCTCTGACACATACGTAGTGGAAATCACATTTTAAAATGTTGTAAAAACTCATAAAAGGTGAGGACCGAGATATAGGTATTAAACTTATTTGAAAATAAAAAATAAAAAATAAGAATTTTGGCAACTTTGGGAAGAGCAGTTTCCAACCATTGGGGGTGAGGGATGGGAGACAGATGGGTATGGGGAGAGAAACGTATGGAAAATGAGGAAGTCAGGATTCTGTCTAGATAACTATTTTTTAAAAGTTTTCTTAAATAGAGTTAATGCGACACCAAGAATGAGAATAGTAAGGAGGAATTGATTTTTTTTCTATATTTAATACATTTCAAAGATTTAAGAGATTCATATACCTTTTTAAAAAATGGGGCTGATATGTAGCCTATAAAGAGGTGGAGGTGAATACACATAAAGAAAGAAGGGTGGAGAAAAGTCTTTGAGGATGCAAGAGTGTTCTGCACAACCATAAATATAAAGATCAGCCTCAGACAGAAAGCAGACCCTACATACATTATTAATTGGAGAGGAGAAAAGGATCAGTGTAACCAGTGTGAAATGAGTTCAAATATAAAGTCTTCTGTCTTCCCTGTGAGGAAGGGAAAATAATGACCCTTAGAATGAGGTCTAAGAAGCATAGTTGAAGGTTTGAGGTTCAAATAGTCACTGTAACAGGAAAAACATAACATGTTTGTATGAAGAAAAATAATAACCTGTTCCAGTAATGGAACTTTACTTGGAGCTTGAACATATTGCTTACAGATGATCTGGGACATTTGGTCACAAATACAAACATCTTCTAAGCAAATCAAATAAGTCACTCAAGAGCTCTCTGAACAAAAATAATACCAAAAGGAACTACTCCTTCCACTGACAGATGGTTGCACCAGTGCTTTCAGATTGGTTCCTTATGCCTAAGATGAGTATCAGGGATTTTTAGCATTTCAGATTCCTACTTGCCCCACTAGCTGGCTATCTTTGTGCACTGATCAAACTGCTCAGTTGTCATAGGAGAATCCTCAAAGGACTCCACACTTTATTCTAACTCGCAAATATTTCCAGTTTCTCCAACTAGGCTTTAGGCTAGGTGGCAATTCTCCTTCTTTTCTGACTCATTTTTTATCCAGCCGGTTTTCTGTCAAAATCAATCTATTTTACTGGTCATCTGGTCACCAACTTCAATCTACTCTATGTGATAAATAACTTGGAATAGAGAGGTAGATTTCATGTTAACATAAGATTTTTCACTACTGACAGGAAACCAGTGTCATAGATTTTCAATATGTCATCTCCCTTGTAATATAGCTAATAAAACAGCACTCAACCTAATATATTTAATCATAGTTTAGTGGCTGACAGTTTTTGGTATCAATTTTAGATTCTTATTTCTCAGGAATACCCTCTCAATATTTCTTAATATTAGCTTTTTTTTTTTTGAAAGGAATGATGAATGGTTAGCTCTTATAGCATAAGATTTGGATCAACTGTCATTTCACATCTTTTATTTTAATTGTACATACTCTTCAATGAATATAACAATGTATGGAAAATAATGAATTGTCCAATTCCTTTGTTGTTATTCATTAAATGGTAATGTATTCTTTTTTTATGTTCCTCCTTTCGTAATTTTTATATTTAAGTGGTCTTATCTTGTTTTGATTTTGATTTTGGCAGTAAGGTATGGAAGGTAAGAAGAAAAAATAAATTATCTTTAAACAAAATCTACTAAAAAACTGAAAACAACTCTTCAAGCATTTACATTTTAAAGAATGTTAGAGAATATTTTTTGGCCAATATTGGAAAATGCCACAAGAATGTTAAGCAAATAAATATATTTATAAGTAAATATAAATTTAAGGAGATAAGAATAAATTTAGGGGCTGAAGAAGGTTTGGGATGATTTTAGTCAATTAAAGGTGAGACATATTAGAAGTAGGGAGAGACACAGAAGATTTAGAGCAATTAGAGATTTTAAGAGAGTTGAAAAATTTAGCTAATGATGGGATAATCAAGGAATTCACTTGAATACTGGACAATGCAGAGCAGAATGGGCTAGGAGAGACCAGTACAAGGCATTTTCCTGAACAGAATTCTCTTATAGCTAGCTTAAGTATGGTCCACCTAATTTCATAAAGCAAAAGAGACTTCCTTTATCTTACTGAAAAAGGAATGAAAATGGCTTTAAGATTCCTCCTAACTCATAGGTTCTGTGTTCAGAATACAGGTAAATTGAGTTCAAAAGTTTAACAGATTTAGAAAGACAAGACCAGGCCTATACAAACAGCAAGGGTGTTAGAGAGGAAATCAAGGGAAATAATCATACATGTTGAGCTCTGTTTTCTTTCCTCAATGTTTTTATGTTTTGTTTTTTTTGTTGTTGTTGTTGTTGTTATTCTTCTAGTGGAAAGAGCATACGAGACCTATGGTTTTAATGTAGTTAAATACTTTAGAGCAGTGCTGCTCTAGGATGAGACAGTGGCTAAATGGTTTTTTTTCCTTTTTCTTTGGAAAAAAAAAAAAACAAGGACTGAAGACATAAGAAACTAAAGACATTTTTGGAATGTTCATTAAAAATAAATCTAGTCCAGCTTGCAGAATTGTGCAGGTAACCTATATAATTGAACATTTCTTTATATATTTTAAATAGTGTGATTTCTATTGCAGTTTATATAGTATATTTCAAACATGTTTTCTGAATGTTTCACTGTTTATCTTCGACATTAAAGTATTTATTTTCAACATTTATAGGCCTGAATGATCAAGATACATAATGGCCACTTAGAAAACAGTTGTGAATGTCCTTCGAATAGATGAAGAACAATTTTAACAGACTTTAAATGAGAAACACATTAGTGGGTCTTTGGAAATCTAAAGAATATATTCATGTACTATATTGAGATCAATATAAAAATCAATTTTATTTGTATACCTAATGGTTAAAAATTCCAAAATAAAATTAAGAAAATAATTCCATTTACCATATAATCAAAATAATAAAATATAGGAACAAATTTAACAGTGCAAGATTTGTATACTAAAATCTATAAAACATTGTTGAAAGAAATTTAAAAAATGATATAAGATATAAATAAATGGAAGGTCATGCCACGTGTATTGCCTAGAAGACTTAATATTGTTAAGATGGCAATACTCCCTTAATTAATCTTCGAATTCAATAAAACACCTATCAAAATCATAGCTTTTTTTCTTTTTTCAGAATATGACAAGTTTATCTTAAAATTTATGCAGATTGCAAGGGACTCAGAATACCAAAAGCAATCCTAAGAAAGAACAAAGTTGTAGAATTCATACTTCCTCACTTTGAAACTTACTACAAAGTAAAAATCATCAAGACAGCATGGTATTGGCATATAAATTAACACATAAATGAGTGAAGTGGAATTGTGAGTCTAGAAATAAGCCTATACATTTCTGGTCAATTGATTTTTAACATGGATGTCAAAAAATTTAATGAAAAAAGAATAGTCTTTTCAATATATATTTCTGGAACAACTATATACAAATGTGGCAAGAATAAGATGGTGCCTTTCCTATACCATATACAAAAACTAATTCAAAATAAGCTTTGGATTATATGTAGGAGTCAGTACTACAAAACTTTTAGAAGAAAATATAGGAGTTAATCTTCGTGATCTTGGATTAGGTAAAGATTTCTCAAATACAACAAGAAAAGCACACAAATGACACGATTAAGGTAGATAAAATGGACTATATTAAAATTTTAAAATGTGCTGCAAACAATTTTGTCAAGAAAGTGAGAACTTTTATTCAGAATATAAAAAAACAATAATCCTACAACTCAAAAATAAAAAGACAAAGAACCTAATTTAAAATGGGCAAAAGATTTGAATAGATATTACTCCAAAGATATACAAAAAGATAATAACCATGTGAATATGTGCTCAATATTTGGCATTAGGGAAATTCAAGGGAAAACAAGAAGTATATATCATTTCTTACCCAAAGGGATGGCTATAATCCAAAAGGCAAGTGATGGTGAAGATATGTAGAAATTAGAACACTCATACACTGTTGGTGGGGCTATATAATTGTGCGGCCACTTTGAAAAACATTCTGACAGGTCTTCAAGATGTTAAACAGAATTACCATATGAACACAAAAATACACTCCTTGAAATATAATTAAAACATACATCCACACAAAACATGGTACACAAATGTTCAAACCACCACTGTTCACAATAGCTAAAAAGTAGAAACCCAGATGCTCATCAACTGATAAATGGATACATAAAATGTGGTATATCCTTATTATATCTGGAAGTTGCAACTATATAAACTATTGATGTACATATTCTACAACAATTATTTCATATCTAACAAATTGATTAATATTCTTCTTTTTCAAGATAAAAATCTCCCAAGAAGCTGAAATTTTCTATCTTGTATATTTCCAATTTTTCAAATTATAAACTCCATAAACTCAAGCATTGTGGCTTCTAGAACATTGCTTTCATATGTGTATGTGTTCAGTAAATTATTGCTAATTGCCTCCCTTATACTCAGACATTTTCAAGTGAAACTGAGCAAGGTAAAGATTTAAATCATCTTCAGTAAAGATGAAATTGCTTGGAGTTACATGGCAAATTAGTGCAAGAGAACACAAAATACTGGGGCAAATGAAAATGACAAAGCATTGTTCTTAGATGAAAGTTAGCTAACCTATAAAATTTAGTTAACAAATCTTATATCCTTCTCTGTGCTTATTGAATACTGAAGATGCAAAACAATATGATAGGTAATTTTAAGTAATTTATGTAGAAATAAAGTCTTTTCTCTAAACCATTTCGCTCATTTGACAAGCAATTATTCTATATTTTACAAAAATTAAGTATTTCCATGTTTCTCCCTCAAACAGCAATAAGCCAACATGACACTAAGATCCTATTATCTCATATGCAACCAAGAGAAAAAAATATAAATGCCTTTAATAGTCTATAACTTAAATAACAGGTTGATGTTTTGATATTTAAATAAAAAAATATATAAATCTTACTCTATAAATATAGCTTTTCATTCAACTTTAATTACAAAAAATGTAAATAATGTTATATGGTAAATGGATATGTCTGTTGCATATATTTATCATATTAATTAAAAACAGAATGATAGCCATTTAGAAAATAGTTGTAAACATGATACATTTTTTGGTATTCATCAGCATTTAGGCAAGTTAACTAATGAAATACATTTCATTAATATATTTACATTATTTAAAAGTCTTACAGTTTGAATTTTATTTAACTAGTAAGATTAAAAAAATGTATTTACTGAGCAACTGCTAAATATAGGATGCAATAATAGGGAGAGGAAATGCTTAAAACATTAGAGGATTTATAATCCGAATGTGAGATGACAGAAGTACACAATTATCTAGAAGCAAAAGAAAGTAGCCTGCTAAAAAAGTAATCCGAGTATTAGCCCGGTGTAAAGACGGAAAATCTATTCCATTTAAGAAAACTTAAAAAAAATAAAGCATATGAGGTAGTATTTAAAGAGACTCTGTCCACTTATTTCCTTACTTGGAATTCAAACTTCGTAAAGAACATTTTGCTTACAGAAAGACTCCTAAAGAAATCTGATTTAAATGATTACATCAAAATTATGAGCTTTTGTTTTTCTATTACAGTCTTTATTTCTGACCTCATCTGTACTTTATATATTTTGAAAAAAAAAATCCATAGTGGAATTTATGTTGAAATTCCAACACTACAATCTCATTGTGAGGGGAAGATGCTATGGTTAGGATAGAAATCTGTGTTAAAAACAGAACACAATTAAAGTCTTCACATGGTTGAAGATATATATCAATACCTTATATAACTACCTTCTATATCTTATAAGTATCTTATACACAAAAGTATCACATATATGATATATCTATACCTAATATACAATTATAAAATATTAATTTTCTTTCATCCTCAAGCTATTCTTCTAATAATTTATTTTATGACTTTTTAGACAATTTCATGTATAACCCAACCCTCTGAATTGTCAGATTCTGCAATGAGAACAAAGAATACTTATTATCTTCCTGATGAATACAGGGACCAGAGCAAGTGATCTTTGTTAATAAAAGGACAAAGAGAGTACTAAGAGAATTGCTAAATGAGTATCTTTTGTTACTATACGAGGAAATCCCATTGTCTATGGTTATACCTAATATTAAAATCAGATATTTGTCTGAAAAACTATCAAGTAAATCTTATAAATCTATATAAATGCATGAATTTGAATCAAAATTTTAACTTAAATGTATGCATTATGAACTTGAATTTTATGGATATGGATATACATTTTAATTAGTACCAGCTTAATTCACTTATGAATCTTGTAAAAGGATTGTGTTTTTTTTTAATCTCAAAAAATTAGTTGTATTCTTAAGGGGTATAAACAAATAAAAGCAATGATACATAAGTGGTGTTTTGATCATCCATGTTAAATTAGAATAACAGGTTTAAATTTTAATTAACTTTAAAAACAAACAGTTATTCTGTCCTTTTATATACTAAGCATCATTTTGGGTACTAGAAATACGAAAAAAAGAAAAAGTACTTCTTAATGAACAGTTTTCCACATGTGAGACATAAGAAAAGCGTTTTGTTTTCCGTGAACAAAGTACTTTAATGAAGATAAGAGCTAGACAGAAATGTATTCATAAACTCAATTTATAAGTATTTGTATGCGCCTCTTATGTACTGGGGATACAATGGTGTACAAGACAAACAAGTTTCCTTTCTCAGGGTGTTTACTTAAGTAATAGATATAGATAGACAGACAGATGACAGATGAATGAAAATTGAAATGTAGCAATTTAATAAAGACTAATATGTAAGTATTTCTCCAGCTTTATTAAGATATAACTGACACATAACATTGCATCTATTGTATAACCTGTTGATTTGATGCGCTTATATACTGCAAAGTATTTAACCACCATAGCCCTAGCTAACACCTCCATCACATTACATAGTTACCATTTCATTTCTGTCATGAGACAGGACCTACTCTTTTAACTACTTTTAGATATTTAATACAGTATTATTAGCTATAATCACTATGCTGTACATTAGATCTCCAGAAGTTATTCATCTTATAACTGAAAGTTTGTGCTCTTTGAGCATCTCCCCATTTCTGAACTCATAGAACTAGACTAGTAGTTACCAACCCCCCAGGCCTGGTAACTACTAGTCTAGTTCTATGAGTTCAGCTTTTTGAGTCCATATAAAAATGATATCACATAGCACTTAGTTTTTCTCTGTCTGACTTAGTTTTTCTCTGTCTGACTTATTCTACTTAACACAATGCCCTCAAGGACCCATGTCACAAATGGCTAAACTTCCTAAATTATCATGGCTGAAAAATATTCCATTGTGTGTTTATGCACACGTGCACATGTCTATGTGTGTGCAACTCACATATCTTCTTTATCCATTTATCCATTAATAGTCACTTAGGATGTTTCCAATCTTGGTTTTGTGAATAATGCTGCAATGAATACAGGAATTAAAACAGGACCCAAGGGATCTTGTTTGAGGATCCTCCATAATGTTCCCTATGGTGGCTGCACCAGCTTATGTTCCCAATAGTGCACAAAGGTCCCTCTTCTCCACAGTCTCGCCAACATCCGTTATCTCTTGTGGTTTTGCATTGCTTTTCCCCGATGATTAGTGATGCCGAGCACCTTTTTATGAACCTGTTAGCCATTTCTATGCCTTCTTTAGAAAAAAATTTTATTCAGTTCTTCTGCTTACTTTTAATCAGAATTTTTGTTTTGTTTTGTTATTGAGTTGGATGAGTTCCTTACATGTTTTGGATATTAACCCCTTTTCAGATATATGGTTTGCAAATATTTTTATTCCATTCAGTAGGTTGCTCTTTCATTTTGTTGATGGCTTCTTTTGCTATACAGCAGCTTTTTAGTGTGATGCAGTCCCACTTCTTTATTATTGCTTTTGTTGTCTTTGCTTTTGATGTCAAATCTAAAAAATAATTTTCAAGAACAATTTCAAAGAGTTTGTCTACTATGTTTCCTTCTAGGAAGTTTATGGTTTCAGGTTTTGCATTTAAGTCTTTAATACATTTTGCGTTGACTTTTCTGTATGATGTAAGATAGGGGTTCAGTTTTATTATTTTACATGTGGCTGTTCAGTTTTCCCAATACCATTTACTGAAGAGCTTTTCCTTTCCCCATTATGTATTCTTAGCACCTTTGTTGTAAAATAATTGGTCACATATTTATGCATTTATTTCTCGGCTCTCTGTTCCACTGATTTTATCCGTTTATTTTTGCACCATACTGTTTTGATTACTATAGCTTTGCAATATAGTTTGAAATCCAAAGTGTGATGCCTCCGGCTTTGCTCTTCTTTCTCAGGATTGGGTTAGCTATATTTGGGGACTTTTGTGGTCTCATACAAATTTTAGAATTATTTGTTTCACTTCTGTGAAAAATTTCATTGAAATTTTAATAGGCATTGCATTGAATTTGTAGACTGCTTTGGATAATATGGGCATTTTAACAATATTAATTCTTTAAATCTTGAGCACATTTATTGCACTTTCAATTTCTTTCATCAGCATTATGTTTCTTAATGTACAGATATTTTATCTCCTTGGTTAAATTTATTCCTAAGTATTTCCTTCTTTTTGATGCTATTGAAAATGGGTTTTTTCTTAATTTCTTTCTGATAGATTCTTGTCAGTGTACAGAGGTGTAACATATTTTTTATATTGATTTTATATCCTACAATTGTACTGAATTCATTTATTAGTTCTTAGAGATTTTTGGTGGTGTCTTTAGGGTTTTCTATATATAACATTATGGCATCTGCAAACAGAGAAAATTTTATGTCCTCTTCTACAATTTGGATGCCTTTTATTTATTTATTTTTTTCCTGGCTAACTGCTTTGACTAAGACTTACAGTACTCTGTTAAATAAAAGTGGTAAGAGTGGTCGGTCATCTTTGTCTTGTTCCCGATCTTAGAGGAAAAGCTTTCAGTTTTCTACCATTGTGTAAGATATTAACTGTGGGCTTGACATATATGGCCTTTATTATGTTGAGGTACCTTCCTTCTATACCCAATTTACTGAGAGTTTTTATTATGAAGATTTGCAGATAAACCAAATATTGGATAATAAACATTTTAATCAGCGGTGGGAAGGAGTAAAATTGAATCAGGGTAAGTCACATATTTTTTATTTAAGAGACTGGCTAGTAACAGTATTTACTAACATGGGAGTAACTTTAAGACTGGTAGGTTAGAAAATAATCAAGTTCAATTTTGTTAATTTTAAGATGTCTTTTATGTATCAAATTAGAAGTGACAAATATACAATTAGATACATTCATCTGGAGTTCTTGATAAAGATGAGAACAGGAGAATATAGTTGGAAATAATCTCTTCTCTAATGTTGGTATGAAATTTTCCATTTGAAATGCAATCTAAAATTTTAGACTAAGTGTACTTTGAAGAACTTAGCTGGAAAAATCAGTTTTTTTAAACTGCGTTTTATCATTTTAATGGCTTTCAGTATGATACAGCAACATAGAAAAACATCTTAAATTTACCCCAAAATATACTTGTTACATATTAAAATAGATGATTACTAAAACTGCTCATACAGGAATGTGAGGAAACAAAAGAGGATGATACAATGGTTAGGTAAACTTCGATATTTTCATAACAATTTTGTATACACAAACACATATGCTTTCTTAGATTCTGATTCTACTTAAATTAGTAGAATTATGACTCTGCAACTGACATCTTATTGCCATAAATTCTACAAGAAATAATGATTCTTGTTATAGTCAAGTTTCTTTAAGTAGGACCAGAACTCTAATAACTAAATTGTATAAAGATCTTTTATTGCTTCTGAATATTAGATCTCATTTCTGGTCTGCATTTGAAATGTGGTTTCTAAAGCATGATGGAATGTGCACAGTATGAAAATAATGTGGTTATGATGATTGCCTTGCCTACTAAATACGGTCCATTTATAGCCTGTCTTACAATTCAGTGCATTTCCCATGGAATTCACCCAGCATTAAGCTCTCAGTTTTTTATCAGGTATCACTATAAAAATCATCCACATGAAAATTATTTTTCATGATTTGTAAGACTATTATTTTCTTCAACAGAAAATGTGTGAAAATATATTTTTCCTTTTTTCTTCTAATCTCTGAAATACTCTGAGAGAAAAAATAAATAAATATAACTCAATAATTTAAAATTTGCTGAGCAGCTTTAATATTTGCTTTCTGTATTTCACTATAGTATTTTTATTTATTTATTTACTTTTAATGGCAGGCTTATCACAGAGGCCAGATATGTAGGAATATATACCTGGATACTTTTTTTGATACTATACTTCTTGAAAGGTTCTAAAAGAATTTCTACATCTGGGAAAATTCTCTATAAAGCTGTTATGTAATTCAAGATGACAAAAGACACTGTCAATGTCACCTTTTTGATAACAAATTATTCTTCTAGTCCAACTAGTCTGATAAAAATCTTGATATTTATATAATCCAAAGTCATAAGAAAATGAGTTGCAAATAGAAGTCGATTAAATAGTTTAAGTGTAGAATCTTTATTTTTAGCAGGGAAAACAATGATATAAAATTAAGAATAGAGGGAAACTGAAAGTATAAACATTCGAGGTTAGAAGGTGTCTAGAGATGAGCCCACTTGAATGGTTCACCCTTGGGTACCACAACACTAGTACTTGCAGGCACTGTTGGCTTACAATGCTCACAAAATCCTCTTTTTAAAATGTTTTCTGTAGCCTTTGGAGCATTTAGAGTACAACATAAATTATACTTTTATATCCATTGTTTCTTAAAGATTCATATAAAAGCAGAGCCTGATACTAAATGAGGAAAAAAGATAAAGAAAAGCTACTGCAAGCATTATTATTGAATAATGCTTCCTGTTCCAGAGTTTCTGAGGAAAATAAAATGCTTCTCAAAATCATAAACTTAAGGACTGACCTTGAAAAGAATTTGTCTACTAGATCATCTTCCCTCTGCTTGACATGTGCCTCCCGAGGTGTTAACTCAAGTATACATGTACGGAACAAAAGTGCAGGGAAGAGGCAAGTCACAGCTTCTATAAAAGACTTGGTAATGGAAAGTCAGTGAAATAACCTGGCTGTACCTAGTACAAAAGCTGTCTTTGATATTCATCATCTCCTTCTTCTACCACTCGTTCTAAATTGTCCACACTATCAGTCACAAATGTCTAATAAGAGGGCTCCTGCAAGTTTCCGCACCACATGAGAAACCTCAGTAGAGAAGGTGAAGTTACAGGTGGCATATGCTTAAAAACCATCCCCTGCAGCCATAGTTGAAATTAGAGGTGAGGTCAAAATTGAATGTGTGATGACACTAGATGCATGAATTAGGAATGGGCTTCAGTGATTACAAAAATCAAGGATTTCAGTTTGCTTCTTAGTAAAGTAGTGTTTCTTAGCATATTGTCCTGTAGTTCTTGGGACTTAGTAGATAGTCAGTTGAGAGTTCTTGAAAGAACACTCAAATAAATAACTGGTCTTTCCAAATATCCAAACTATTCTTCTCTCACATCTTATGTCCTTCTATTCCTGGTCATACTTAAAAAATGCCTGTCTCTTCCTTTTATTTTGTAGTAAGTCCATTCTCTGCCATGCTTTTTAGATTCACCATTTCTTTGCTCTTAGAAAAAGAAAACAAAATCATACACACAGAATTGGATCATGTTACCTCTTGTAAAATAGCCTTTAAGCTCATTATTTACAGTATGAAGTATCAACTACTTTGCATCAAAAATGAGGTCATTCACAATCTGGGAATTATCTATAATATCCCTCTAAATCATATTCCAGTATCCTGTGTTCCAATACCACAGAACTAGCAAATCCTTTTCCAAAGCATACATTTTCCATGCTGTTCACTGTCTAGGATGTATTTATCTGCCTTGCTAGTGTAAAAAACACTACTAAAGACTCTAGGATAAAAATTAATTTCTTTTTGAAGTATTTTCTGATATCTGTAGTAAGTCATTTATGCCACGGGTGATTCTCATTTCATATATGTCTCCTCTTTTCTGCGGCACTCACATGCCGTTTTTCCACAAGTCTGAGAACTTCCTAGGGCCAGAACACATTTATCCTGGTAGCATTAATAACTTGCTAACTCAGAGGAAAAAGTGCATTTCTTGATTAAAATAAAAGAAAAAGTGGGAAGCACTGAGTGAGCTAGGGAGGCAGAGAGGAAGGGAGGCAGAGAAGGAGGGTGGAAGAACAGAGAAAATGAAAAATGCCACAAACTTCCCTAGAAACACCAATGGTCAAGATGTAATGTATCTACTCATCTATCCATTTATCCATTCACTTATCTATATGGCTACCTCACTCGTACATGTTTGTAAATCTTTCATTCTTTTCTCTTGGAAGGTCACACAAAACATTCTTATGACTTCAGAAGTAAAATACTGTCACCCTCTGCACTTTCTAAGTTTTCCACACAATGGAAACGTAGACAGATGGTCAGCACCAGAAACTCTTGCCTCCATCCCACAACAGAGATTAATGGAACTATAGAGAGCTGGAAACTAAGGTGCTCTGTGCACAATGAAGGAAGGTTTGGCCATATTTTTTTTTAGTCTTCTGAGCATTTCTCTGAGCACTGCACGACTGTAGCCATCTTGTGTAAGAATGACAAGAACACTGTGGATGTCTTGGCCTTTTGTCACAGCTCTAATCATTATCATCATCATCATCATCATCATCATCATCACCACAACCACCACCACATACACACACATGCACACGCACACACACACAGAACTCCTGACCCTGCCACCTCTCATTCATTGTCAAGAAAGGATGCTTACAAAAAAGCTGTGCTGTACCATGTGGTGGTCCTGTGGCATTCCTGCATTCCAATATCCTCTTTCGTAATCCCCTCTCTGCTCTGATTTCTAATTGGTCTAATAGGTGTTGAAGTTCTTCTCTTATTGTATAGCAAGATTTCACTTCTATTTATTACACTCAGCTCAGCTGGATCTTTTAGGACTGATTTCAGACTAATAACTGATTCCATATATTTTTCGGACTGAATTTTCCTCTTAGATTCTCTACCTACCTATCTTGGCTTGCCTACTCAGACAGTACCAGGTTTCTTCTTTGAATTAACCTAAGATTTCACATGCTGACTTCTCAATCTCGCCACCACCACGACCACCATTCTAACTGGCCAGCTTCAAAACTCTGAAATTTGATCTTCCTCCCATAAACCTTACATACGAATGATGACAGAGTCTTATTAATTCTGTCTTCTAAATATTCAGTAACCCTGTGATTCACCATAACTGCTTTTATTAAAATCCTTAAAAAAAAAGTTATCTTATGTGGTGTCTGGCACATTGTAAGCAATCAATAACTATTGGAAAAAAGAATTAATAATATTAAAGCCAAGTAATTTATCCTTATGGCTCTATGCTCACCTCCCTCAAATTCTCACACCATCTTTCTTTTTTTTTTTTTTTTGGCCACAGAATTAGTTTCTAAAAGAAAAGGAAAAATAATAAAATGTGCGTGATCTCATTTTCAATAAGTTAAAATCCAAATCCCTTTGCATGGCAGATAGGGTCGCCTTTCATTGAGCACTGCCTGTATTTCCTGTTTTATCTTTAGAAGCCCCTATGTAATTGCAATTGTTCTTTCTTCTTTCTTGGATATTTGTCACCCAGTGAAATTTTATTTTATTCTTTAACACTAGGTATTTCCTCATAAAGGACTTCTAAAAATATTTCCTATAGAAGCGCTTAGTGTGATGCATCATCCCAATTCTCACCCATAACTAGATGTGAGCTCACTGAAGTGAGGATTGCCTGTTTCGTTTAATAACCAGCATAGTACCTGACAGATAGTAAGTATTCAAGATTTTTAAAATAAACTGTATCCATATTTTTTGTCTTTATGTTATCCTCTTTATTTGCCTTCTTAGACAACCCTATCATAACCTCACTGATATGCTATATTCTCCACCTTTGTTTGATTCTAGCTTAGCATATCACACTGCATAGTTACAACAATCCGGCCTCTAATGGCTACAAGGGTTAGATTTCCAAGTTTACACAAACTTTATCCTTCATACTTTTTAAATTAATATTATTGGGGTGGCATTGGTTAATAAAGTCAAATAGATTTCAAGTGTACACTTCAATAATATGTATATTACACTGTGTGTTCACCACCCAAAGTTAAAGATCCTCTGTCACCAAATATTGAACCTCCTTTACCCTCATCTACACCCCCCTTCCCTCTGGTAACCACTAATCCACTGTCCGTGTCCATAAGTCTCTGTTTGTTTGTCATATTTGTTTGTTGCTTTTAGTTTGATATCCTACATATGAGTGAAATCATAAGGTTCCCAACTTTTTCTGCCTTATTTCTGCCTTATCCAGTACTTATTTCATTTAGTATAATAATCTCAAGATCCAACCACTTGTCGCAAGTGGCAGTATCTAGGTTTTTACCCAAGAAGCTTGAAATCGTTTACCCACAAAGATATATGCACCCTGATGTTCACTGCAGCATTATGCACAGTGGCCAAGAGGAAACAACCAAAGTGTCCGATAGATGACTGGATAAAAAAAGATATGGTACATATATACAATGGAATTCTACGCAGCCATAAGAAAAGATAAAATTCTTCATTCTTGCTCTCTAGCTCTTCGTCATTGGTATGAGTTTGGATATTGGAAGGGATATTGGTTTCCTTTCAAAGCATGGCATTGAATCTTCTTTGAGTACAATATTGTTTTATATGTATATAATTAAACAGTCAAGAGAAAAGAACATATCTTTGGTAATTTATTCATAAATGAGGCAAATCTATAAACAGAATCATATATTTTTTTATAAACAGAATCATATATTTTTTAAACAATGTGAAGCAGCACTTTAAAATCTCTTTTCACTCCTTTATAGAAAGAATATAATCTCCAAAGTTTGTTGGCCTAGACCACAGGATAATCTACTTCTTCAAAAAATAGAATGAACTAGCTGCTAGCTTTTTTCATAGAAGATGATTCTAAAGAGAAAGGAAAGCATACTTCGTATGGAACGTCCAACATGTGTCAAATACCACACTTAGACATCACAGGCATGGATAAGTCAATTAAGGGGAAAAGCCATTTGTTGAATTACCTAGTAAGTGTGAGGTCTTCTGTTAGGTGAAAGAAAAAACAAAACAAAACAAAATAAATGAGACTCCACACCAGCCTTTAGGGAGAACACAATCTTTACAATACTCCTTTGGAACAGGTAATATTATATCCTCACAAAAATAAATGACATCCTTGAGGCCACATTTAATAAATGGAAAGGCCATGACAGGAACGCTGGTCTCTCTGTGTCAACAGACCTGTGTTTTGCAATTCATTTTCCTGCACCCTAGAGAAATATGCAAACAGATGAATCTGCTCTGGCTTATCCAATAGAAATCTTCTGAGAGAAAATAAGTCAAATGCTAACTTATTACATAGGTAACAGAAAGTAATAACATTTTTGTCTATTAAATGCAAAGTGTGGGATTTTGAAAAAATAGCTAAGAGATTAATTAGCAATGAAGTTGCAAAAGAAAATAACTGAAATTTATCTTCATTTAGAAAGAATAGCCATTTTCTTAGTTTTCTGAGACTCCTCTTGGGGATAGTCAGGTTTATTTTCAAAGAAGGAAATCACCAGACATGGAAAGGTAGACTCTTTTAATACTTCTAAAGAAATAAGGGGAGAAAGCTGGTTTCCTCAAGGGAGGTTGATAAAGGAAAAAAATATATGCGAAATATTCAACCTTTCTGAGATTCACAAAACTAAGAACTTCTACAGGAAAACTGAAAAGCTGATCCTCATGAGAATCCCCTTACTTATCAACAAAATATGAAGTTTTTTCCAGAACAATAAAGATCGAAAAAGGGGAAAATACAGCATAAATCTTCCTTTGGAAAAGTTCTCTTTTCTCCTGCAATCTTTTATCTTTTTTTCCTATAATATGCAGGCATTATCTGTTCCCCTTAGTTTTTCCAACTCTCCCCTCCTCAATCATTTCAGTGAGAGCCTTCTCCCTAGGAGTCAGAACAATCCCTTTGAACTATTTTTTTCTTTCATATTCACCCTACACACTGCATTCAGATATGTCATCCTAAATCTCTTTACACACATCAAATGATACTCCTGGCTCTTATAACTATTTTCACTTTAACCAGGAATTTTTCTCTTGCTAGATATAGACAAGCAATTCATTTAAACTCAACAGTATGCTAAGGTTATTAATTTACAAATATAAAAGGAATGGCAGAAAAAGAGAGAAAGGCAAATTTTCTTTACTTTTATTAAACAGTAGTTGAAGAAAGCAAAGAGAAGTATAATTAAAAGGATGCATATGCACTTTTTGTCTTAACTTACTTTCCAAAGGACTTATTCAATTAGCCAGATTCTCTTTTGTATTTTAATATTTCCAACAGCATTATTTCCTTTCCCTCTGTCCCCAAATACACTCAGCTATTTGAATCCTAAAAATAAATTATAAATAACTTGTAATCATTTCAAGCTAGTTTCCTCCATTTCTGATCCTTTGATATTTTTAGAATGTTAGTTATCACTTATGCCCAAAAATCTTTTATTTTTACTTTTGTTTACATAATTAAAAGAACCCAAACAGTTCTATGTGACCTAAAATTTTTAAAAAAATTATCAATACCTTACCCCCACCATTTCCATTTGCAAAGTCCACCATCCACAGAAAATCACTTTTCATTTCTCCTGTTATTTAATTCTTACTACTACAGAATAAATACTATTTGGTTTTCTAATATTGGGTAGTATATAATATCTTCAAAATACAAAGAGCAAAATTTAGCTCTTTTATATCATTGTCCCCTTTTATATAATCCCTCCTTTCTAAAATTCATTGTTAAATCAATATTCAATATTTGCATCATTTTACTAGTAAATGTTGTTAAATGCTAACCTCCATCTTCACATTATTTTTGTTCTGAAGTTACTAATTTCTTCATCTTTTAACTTAGTTTTTTTTTTTTACTTAGTTATCCATCATGATTAATATGAGAATATGAAAATCTTGCTGCAGGACTCTCCTAATATGCTTAAGAGGTCTAGGAGGTACTTGATCCAACCCTTCTTCCCCGCTTAGAGCAATCTCTTGAGGAGCCCTTAACCCTCTTACTTTAATTGCATGTGCTGCCCTTCTATTTGGACATTCTCCTCACTCTTAAGAATAGAAATCTCTTTATTTCTCTTTCATTGCATTTCCTTTGTCCTAGATCCTATCTTTTGTCTTTTCTCCCTTTTCCCATCTCCTTCTCTACCTTCTAGCTTCCCTGCTTGCTTGCTTGCTTGCTTCCTTCCTTCCTTCCATCCATCCATCCATCCATCCATCCTTCTATCCTCTATGGATATATCCATCAGGTGGACTGTTGACTTCAAATGACAGTTTAATCTGTCATTTTTTGGATCACATCCTATGGTAGCTTCCTGATATATGAAGGGTAAGTTTTGAGACATTTCACTTTTGAAAAATATCTTCCCACCTAATACACAATTGAAACTTTATATAATATAAAGTATATAATAGTAGGTTGAAAATAATTTTCCCTTAGAATTTTGATGGACTTCCTCTATTTTCTTCTATATGCTAGTATTTCTGTTGAGGAACCTAATGCCATTCTGATTCCTAATCACTTTCTTTAGGAACCTGAATTGTCACAACAGACTTTGTCCTTTTCTCACCTATTTCAGACTCTTTAGTCAGTGATTTTGCTAAATTACAATATTAATCATGTCACTTTCAGTTGTCAGAGTCAACCCTTCTTAGGGGAAAGTACACACTCCTTGGTTTTTTTGTGACACCATTATTTATACTTTGCCTCACCAGCCTCATCTCCTCCCATTCAAGTCTTACACATTATGCCCTGAAATAATATGTATCTTATTTTAACTAGCTGAATATATGATGTTCCCTTTCACATTTTGGCTTCTGTACATATAATTCTTCACCCTGGTATACTCTTTGCTCTGGTGTTAGCTTTAATTTCTATTCGTCCTTCAGGTTCTAATTAACATTTGGTAACTCGACCTGGTGTTAGCTCAACACATACGTCTCTGAAGCAAAAACTAACGGATTGTGTCATATTTTTCTGTTTATGTCTCTTCTTCTTTCAGTAAATTGACACTTTCTTTAGAAAAAGACTGTGCTATGACTCATTTAGCATTTTTTTCCAAGTCCTAGAGAAATGCCTGGATATAGTAAATATTATCTTTTAATTAAATAAATTAGTATAAGTCATATATTTTTCTCAAGTTCTCTCTGACATGCTATTATATCCTTGAATTATGATCTTTTATCATTTTCCTATTAATTCTCACAACTCTTTGAACTATATATACATATATCACATTTGCCTTGTAACAAACCTACTTTTGAATGCACATAATTAACCAATTAGCAAACATAAATTTTGTTTTTTTAGTGTATCTTGCACTTAGCAGTCACATAATGAATTGATCTTAAAGAAGTAACAGGAAGAAGTAAATAAGATATTTCCTATTTTTGAGCCACTAAATTTTGCCATTCATTTTGGGAATTTGGTATCAATGTAAAAAGTTGATGAGTAACTAATAGTGTCATTGTATCACTGTCTGCACATATATAGAACATTAATGAGTTGTTTGTGAAACTCGAAGAATGCCAGTATCAGCAAGTATATCTGTCAAATACATTTCATTTAATTTTTTTTGATCTAAATAATTTATCAAACAGAGATAATCATAAGAAGCTTATTACTCGTCCTGCAAAAATATATAGCATAAATTAAAACAAAAAACAAAAAAAACCAGGAAATCAAGAATTTTGTTAAGTAAGCCCTCTAGAAAAGAATATTTCATCTGTGATTCAACTGTTCAACTGTCAGGAAATTATGAGATATAAGACATCTACAGTCCTCTGGCAAAGTATTTCTTATTACTGAGGACAAGAAAAAAAGAACTTTTAAAAAGCACTAGTTATTTCTTAACTGCTAATTAAGAATTAAAAATACATAAATTAAAACTCGATTCAGATTTTGTTCTAACCCTGAAATTCTCCAGTTGAAACAATTTTACATTTTCTTTAACCTTACAATACTTATTTTTAAAAACTCTATCAACATGTAGATAATACATATCTGTGAATTCTCAGAGGTCTTTCAAGCCTAAATAATCAGTGGAAACTTATAAAACTTCAATATAAGTTCATTATTCTGTAAAATAGTCTAGAAGGAGAGTTGAAAAAAAAATAAGCTTCTTGGAAAAATTTACTGACAGAGAGTTGAAAACATGAGAAAGCCCTTAAGAAATTCCATATTATATTAACAAAAGCAATGTAGTGTAGAAGTTACAGGAGTAGACACTGGATCCCCACAGAGAGGGTCCCAGATTCACAGACATCAAGGCTAGTCACTATCCCTCCTGTATCATATTCTCTGTATCCTATAAAATAAGGATGTAATCCTACCTCATAGGACTTTCAACACAGATAGATGGGTAGGAAGCAGAGTCCACATGGCAGCAATGGCCCCTTTAGTCCATGCCCATGGCTGTGGATAGAGGCCATCAGGTGGACTTTTGACTTCAACAAGGTGGTTTAGGCTCAATGTTTAGGCACAGAAAATCATTTCCGAGGTGATCACAATCAAGATGCACCCCATTGTAATCTTATGTTTGCTTTTATTGCCTTAAAAACAAAGTAATAAAATTTTATAAAACCTATGTAGAAGTCTCTGAGAAATGCATAATGAACATATAAATTTCAGGTTAAGAACCAGTAAGACAAGTTTTTCTTCTCAACTCAAAACCATCATGACAAAAGCAAAGGCATTTATATTTTCTTAATACTAGTGAGTCTGTCACAAGGAAATATACTGCTTGCATTCTCTGTTAATACGTTAAAAAAAAACTAATACTTTCTCTCTAAAAACACATTATAGTGCTCAAGTTCCCAAATGAGTATATAAAAAACATATTTAATCCATTAAAAAACTGAAATATCATACATCCACAATAGTATTATCTGGTTCCATTTTTATAGCTTATTTTTCAAATATCATATTTCACATATAGTAATAACAGACAAAAACATTATTTAACATTTTATATGAAAATGTATATGACAAAATTCTAATAAAATAAAAATTAATTATTTCATTTAATGGATAAAATTTTTATACTATCATTTCATTTTGTTGGCTTATTTATATTTTTCTTATTAAAGTGAATTTAAGAGGCATATAAAGATACATTAAAGTACCGCAACAGACACTAATTAGGAGTTAGAACTTTTTGCTAAAAATAATTTTTGGCTTTGTATATATATATTTTCCCTCATCCTGGTGTAATCTTTCCCACTCTTACTTTTAACTTCAGGTTCTAGTTGAGCTTAGGGACCTCAATTTGTTACTAAGCACCACATACATCTCTGTGAATGCAGACACTCATACGCTTTCTTGAGGAAGGCTCTACCACCTCAGCAAAAATGTAAAGGAAATATTGGAAGACAAAACTCACAGCATAATGAAAAATTAAAACTCTAATAAAAGATCCTCTCAGAATATGGAAGGAGTTTCCACTAATTATAATTATAAACACAGCGGGACTGAGTTGGACATTGAGAAATGTACTGATATGTTCCCCATTGTCTATACAATTGCTGAGTCAGAAAACAAAAGGCCACTGCTTGGTATACATCAAATAGCTACTTCTCTTTCAGAATTATGCCATTGTTTAAGGTACATAGACACATTGTTGCTTCACCTCTCATTTGCATCATATAATGCAAAGAACAGCTCGCACAATATTTATCCTGTCCAAAATGTCAATATAATAGTCATCCCTTATCTATAATTTTTCTTTCTGTAGTTTCAGTTATCATGGTCAACTGCATTCTGAAAATATTAAATAGAAAATTTCAGAAAGACACAATTCATAAGTTTTAAACTGGTTGCTTTTCTGAGTAGGGTTTTGAAATCTCAAGCCATCCTACTCCATTCTGCCCAGGATGTGAATCTTCCCTTTGTCCAGTGTATCCCCACGGTATATGCTCCTTACCTATTAGTCCTTTAGTAGCCATCTCAGTTATCACATCAACTGCTATGATCCCGCAGTGCTTGTGTTCAAGTAACCCTTATTTTAATTGATAATGGCCCCAAAGCACAAGAATAGTGATGCTGGCACTTTGGATACGCCAAAGAGAAGTGATAAAGAGTTTCCTTTAAGTGAAAAAGTAAGTACAGTAAAATAATATATTTTGAGAGACCACATTCACATAACTTTTATTACAGTATATTGTTATGACTGTCATATTTTATTATTGTTATTAATCTCTTATTGTGCTTAATTTATAAATTAAACTTTATGATATATATAGAAAAAAACATATATTAAGAGTTCAATATTATCTGGGATTGCAAGTATCCACTGAGGGTCTTGGAATGTATCTGCTGTGAATAAGGGAGGGGGGTGCTATTGTAGTACTGAAGTTGAGAAATCATAACAGATTCTTATATAATGTAATATAATTATTATTATATTATTAAGGATAATATAATTATTCTAAATTTACAAATAATTAAACTGAGGCTTTGAGAAGTTAATTTAGGATCTACAGTTACACAATTACTAAGTACAGACTCTTGTAGTTTTCACTACATGGATTACTTCTAAATCTACTATTAAGTAAGGTTGTTTATACCAGCTGCTAAGTGAGAAAATTTCTGAAATGCCAGAAATTTTAAAGTGCACAGGATATGAGACGACTTGTGCTGCAACATTTGAAAACTGCATATAGTTTCACCCATAAAAAATGCTTTCTTGCCAGTGATATAGATGAATTTTCATTTTCAGAACTACTTTTCTGAACAAAATTATCTGGTAGTCAGTTAGAAATGTCTTTATAAGTAAATAAATGCATTTTATAGCATAATTTTATCTTTGGAAACTAAATTTTATAACATACCCAAGTGTCTCATAAGTAAATGATAGCCACTTTGTAATAATCATTCTAAAATAGTAATAGATCTATACATATATTCTAGATACCTCCTATTTCTCTCTGTTATGGGCTGAATTATGTCTTCTCAAATTTTCATATGTGTAAGTCCTAACCCCCAGTACCTCAGGATGTGACTGTATTGGGAGATAGGGTCTTTAAAGGGGTAATTAAGTTGTAATGAAGTCATTAGGGTGGGCCTTAATCCAATATGACTGGTGTCATTGTAAGAAAAGATTAGGACACAGAGGCCCAGAGGAAATATGTGAAGACACAGGGAGAAGACTGACATCTGAGAAATGAGAGCAGTCTCAGAAGAAACCAACCCTGCTAACACCTGATATAGGATGTCTAGGCTCCAGAACTGTGAGAAATAAATTTCTGTTGCCTAAGCCACCCTGTTACCCTTATTATGGCAACCCTAGCAAACTAATTCACTCCCAACAACATATTACAGGTCCATGTATGCTTCAGATGTGGTATATGACTACTGGCACGCTCTTGTATATACTCCTACATTTTCCTTACATTTACTGTCATAACTATTGTCTCTCCTTCACAAAACCCCAGCATGTATTCTCTTGCCATCAAATATCTTTAAGAAGTGAGTAGAAAATGGCAGTCAGTAACTACCATTTGACTTAACATACAGATTTTTCAGACATGCCTCTGTGACAGTTGATCCTTAGGTTAAAGACATTTAAGTGCAGGTGGAGAGAATAATTTTTCCTAATAATTGGCAGTAAGCACCATGAAAACTCAAAGAAAACTGACTATGACCCAGGATATGTTTTCAAATTAAAATTCCTCCTTCTAGTGGAAAACGATTGCCGATATTTATTATCTTACCAAAAATATCTTTTTTTTTTTTCAACATCTTTGTCTTTTAAGACTTATTAAAAGAGGGGAATGGGTTTTTGGCCTATTACAGAGAAAGGATATCTTCTGGGATATTAAAGGTATCTTCTGGTTTACAGACGTGTTTTTTAGAAATATTAACTGAAATATGATTTTCTAAAATTGAATTTGTAAGATGGCATTTTGTTCCTAATATATTCATCATATTTAAAATTTTAAAATAATTTTAAAAATTAGACAAAGTAAATCGAGTGTTCAATATATTATTGTAACTGAGTATACCAAGTTATAATTTTAGAATGACTATTAAATATTGATCACATGAATTTTCTCAATATATTTTAGATTAGAGCTTATGTGCTTCCTATATAACTAAAATAGCTTCCTGACTCTGAGTAATACACCAGCTCATGATTGTAGAATCAGGCAAATTGTTGCTAAACCCAAATTAGAAAGCTAGGAAAAGTATTTTAGAATAACACCACAAATCATCACTTAAACTAGGATACACTAAAACTTGGAATAAGAAAAAATTAATACTAGACAAAGTTAATAGTATATCTAAAAATTGCTTAATTTTATTCAAAAGATTATGTCCAAGAGTCTTTGTGATGCTCTCTCTCAAATTACCTAAGTTTTCTATAACTTCTTGTTAAAATAAACTCAATAGTCTTCTGCATTCTTTTCATTTTTTTTTACCTTTTTCCTTTTCTTAAGATATAATGTTCAGGCTTCCCTAATGCAAACACTTTATCCCATCCAAGCAAGATTTGAAACTTATCCCTTTCACAACCATATCCACCTCCATTTTTACAATTCCAGTCGTTGCTTGCCTGTTTTATTTTCCACTTCCGTAATTTCTCTTTATCAACTCTCATGTTTCTTTTTTTTTTTTTTCTCAACTGATGCCACAAGACTTTTAAGGGCAAGTTTTCTCTCATATGTCAAACACAATCTAACAGTAAATTTGATACACTGGTAATATCAGAAATAATTTTGAGCTCAAATCATTCATGGCATTAAGAGAACAAAAATGGCATAAGTTTTCCAATGCAAATATTAACTGAAAACTATAAAAATATAACTATTATAAATGCCAACTACCATAATTATAAGTATTTGTATAAATATTTGAGAATTTCATAATCTGATTACACAATACTTGGTACCTAAGATTCCTTTAAAGCTTATGAAAAATATACATATAAGACTTCTGAATTCAGCTCATTGGAACGAAGCAAGGAATAAGCATTTCTTACACTTTTACAAGAAGGAAAAAGCTAGAAATAAGCAAATTAACAACTTTATAAAAACCTATTCGGGAACTGAGGTCACGAGGAAAATAAAAAACTCCAAATATATTGCCATAGTTATACGATTTTCAAGTATTAAGTTTGTTTGCATAAGGAATCAACGTGAGAGTGAGCCCTTCTCCAGAGCCTCCTCAGAAGAGGCAGCCCAAGATGGAGTTCTTTGCCCTAAACTCCTACATGACTGGGCAGTACTGCCGCGGCCTCGTAAGGCCATTTCAACAGCCACATGAACACCCTCCACCAAGGGCCACAGGCCAACAGCTTCTTCTGCCTGGCCTTGCCCTGCACCACTTATGAGACTGTCACCAAAAAATCGAGGAGACATGCTGCAACGACGCCATCATGGAGAAGCCGTTCACGAGAGGCCTGCAGTGCTCCGACCAGCTGTCTACCCAATATCTCCTCCTTATTCTGAGAATATAGAAACTCTTGGTACTAAGTTTTGCCAACAGAATCTTTGGCCCTATTTGGAACCAGGTCAACATCATCCTTACCTTCAAGGGGCCCTTTGGTTCGGAGAGCTGAGTGGGCTACTTCGATGAATTTGGGATCATCCTACATGAGACGCAGAAGTACCTCCTGTGGATGCTGTCTGGTGGTCATGAAGAAGCCAGGCTCCACTAATTCAGACGACATCCCTGACAAGAAGGTGAAGGTGTTGGAATTATCTCAGAAGAGCAGGAGAACGACGTGGACCTGGGCCAGTGTGTGAGGAACCTTAACAGAGAGCGCCAGACCTCCGAAAGCTGCCCGGCCGACCTCACTGGACCTTGCGTATCCCAGACTCCCACCCTTAGGGCTGTCGTCCTCAATGTAGAAAAAACGAGAAGTGAAACAAGGTGCCTTTCATCTTGCATTGTGGCAAAGACCTGAATGAGCTGTGACTGCAGTTCCATGACAGAGCTGGTGACAGCTTTCGGCAGCAGAGCAATCTGCGTGCAGTCTAACAAGGGCATGTACACCAAGACGAGGACCAAGAAGTCCACCACGTTTCCCAGACGCTAGGAATAGAAGTTGGACCTGACGCACCGCGGCAGTTACAATAACCTGAAGCTCTCAGACTCATTCAGAGGCCTTGTCCCGGTCAGTCTTCTCTGGGAGAAGCGACACTGCGCGCAGCGATGTGTTCCGGGGAGCCTGGTAGGTGTTTACGCCACTGCTGCAAGAGAAGGCGCGCAAGAGGCCCTAGCCCATCGCCTGCTTTACGGCAGCGAAGGCCCAGCGGACGATGACGAGCTGAGGGAAACGGTGACCTTCTTGTACCGGGACGACTACAAGTATGTGAACCCCCCAAAACTCTGAGCCTTGGGACCCCCAACCTTCCCCTCCTTGGACCTGTCTGTCTCTGCTCTTCCCACCTCCTATTCCACTTCGGCAGCACTTCGGAACCATGCTCAGCTGCCCGGGCCCAGCCGCGCCTGCTTTTTGCAGCTGCTGTCCATGCCCAGCTGTACGCCTCAACCACAGAGCACTTGCGCTGTGACTGTCCCTGGCTTCCGTAGGCCCTTACTGAGCCACCTTCTGTCCATGGGACTGAGACCCAACGGAAGGAAAGAACATTGCCTTTCCATCTGTCCCAGGCACCTTGGCCTAGGACAGGAGTTAGTGACGACAGGGAACGGCAGTGGGTGGTCTCAGGGGGTAGCAGCCAACTTACATTCCTGTTGGTTGTGGGCAAGTTCATTAGAAGCTAGGGAAAGGGGGCAGGTGCTTCCACATGGAGCCTTCTGGCTGAAGGCTATTAGAGGATGCCCACAGCCACCCCAGCCTTTGTACCACTGGACATTCCTGGTCACCAACTGAAAGAGACCTCTTTGCCGCCCAGAGGTCCCCCATGTCTCACCTCTCTGGATGTCCCTCTACCCAACCAGCACCGTCCCACACTCTCAACTGTGGACTCGGTGGCCACCCCACCCCACTTCATGTGCAGGTGGCCCCCTCGCCTCTAGAAGCAGCAGCTGAGATGCCCCACCTAAACCCCTTGCCATTAATCCACAAACAGGATTTTTTTTTTTCCCTTGAGAGAAACATTTATGATAGTTTCAAACAAATACAGAACAGTTTTTCACATTTGGAGCCTTTAGTGCAAAGGCACTGTGTCATGTGTGAAAGAAGTACTTATCTAGTGGAGCTCTCCCCATACCATTTAAATATTGGGATTATCAGGCAGAAGACTTATGTGACTGGCATATGTGACTTTAAGAAAGGAATCTGCAGAAAGAAACAAGACCTGAGCATTTGTTTACCTGGGGCATAGATCACCAGACAGATAACACTTTTAACAGATTGCTAAGGATGAATGTGGAGTAGTATGAGGGTATAAAGCCCCTAGGGCTATGCAGATACATGGGGGTTTGCACCCTCATGCTTTTATTCCCAGAAAATCCACTAACCACTCACAGGGAAAATGGAGAAAATCCTGAGAAAGCTTCCAATGGTGCTGGCTGGGAGAAGAGGACAGAGACCCCTGCTATACACAGAACACCTTCCCTTTATCCTTTACAGAACACAAACCTTAATCTGCATGGAGTAAGACACACACACACATGCACACAAACTATGCACATAGACTACTCCTGGAAGCACATCACAGCTGGGAGACATAAAAAATCCCTACCCCTGGAAAGGAGCAAGGATATTGGGTCCAGCCTAGCACTAGTCTGGAGCGGGACAGGAATAGAGGGGGACAGGAATGGGGTGGGAGGGGGTCATACATTTAACACTCAGTTTTACGCTGCATACTTAAGACAAACTTTTCATGTGAGGGAGTTTTAGAAAAAACACACCACTCTTATATGCCCTCACTGCTACACTAATAAGAATGAAAAATAAGAGTTAAAACAGGTGGAATTGCTGTTAGAGGTAGTTCCTTCTGCGTGGAAAGTCAAGAGGGGGGGCCCAAATTAATGCAGAGAGCATTTACTGAGGTAAATCCTCTGGTATATTATCACACATACATAAACAGCCCAATTCCTGACTAGATTAACACAAACCCCCACAGGAAGAACATAGCTGAAGAAAGGACGAATTTATCTCTAAGGAAAATATTGAATTTCAACAACATTACAAAGCATACCAAAGGCAAAAAAATTAACATAAACAAGTCTCTGCTATGACACAGATGTTTACACTCTTAGAGAATTTAAAATAACTATTAGTATGTTAAAGGCTCCATTTTCAAAGGTAGTCACATGCATGAGGATATAGTTAAGTTCATAACATTGAAACCACATAAAAGCACTGGAATTGCTGGAAATCAGAAACAGTGATGGAGATGAATATTTCTGATGGGTTCAAAAGACTTGACATGGGTGAGGAAAAAAATCAATACAATTGATTACCCAAACCAAAATGCAAAGAAAGAAAAGAGAACTGAGGAAAGATGAAGAAGAAGACATATTTGAAGAAGTAATGGTCAAACGTTTCCAAAATGAAGACCACAAACTACTGGTCCAAGAAGATTAAAGACAAAAAAGAAGGGGGAAAAAAAACCTAGGCATAACATTCAATCAAACTACCAAAAACGAAGACAAGAAAATCTTCAAGGTAGACAAAGAAAAAATTTATTATATATATATTATTTATGTATACACACACAGAATAATAAAGGTAAGAATTATAGTAAACCTGTCAGAAACCATGCAAATAAGAAGACAATAGAGTGGCATATTTAAATTATGAGGAAAAAAAATCTGTTACTCCAGAATTCAGTAGCCAGCAAAAATATTCTTCAAACTGAAGGGAGAAAATAAAACAGGATTCACTGTCAGCAGACTGGTTTGAAAATAAAAGTTTAAAAGTTTTCTTCAAGCAGAGGGAATTATAAAAATATATATCCATAACATTTGAAGAGCTCTTAAAATTATTTAAAAAAGAAAACAAAAATGACTGTTCAAAAAATTGAACAGAATCTTTAAAAAAGATATCAGGTAGCAAATAAGTATATAAAAAGATGTTCAACATCAATAATTAGGGAAATTAAAATTAAAAAAAGATATGACATCTTTTAGAATGACAATAAATAAATAAATAAATAAAAACAGTGAAATACCAACTATCACAGATGATGCAGGGCAACTGGAAATCACATTCACTGCTTGTTTGAATGCAAAATACTATGGTTAAAAACCAGTTTAGCAGTTCCATACAAAGTTGAAAGTCATCTGCCATTTGAGCTCGCTGTCTAACTTCTAGATATTTACCCAAGCTAATTCAATAATTAAGTTCAAAGAAAAGCCTGTATATCAAAGTTTATAGAAGATTTATTCAAAATTGCCAGCAACTGGAAACAACTCTTATATTGTTCAGCAGGAGAATTGCTAAACAGTCTTTTTGTATCCAGAAAACATAATGCTACACAGGAATAGAAAGAAGGCATCAACATGGATGAATTTGAAAAGCATTTTTTAAGATCCAAAAGGCTGCATGTTTTATGATTTCATTTATAACTGATTATGGAAAACACAAAACCATTGGGATGAAATACCTATCTGGTTGCCAGGGGTTAGAGAAATGTTTGACTAAAAAGAGGTTGCCCAAAAGAATAATTTAGGATGATGGAACTGTTCTTTTAGGTACAGTGGTGGTACAAATGGCATATGTATTTACCAGAACCCATTGAACTGTACACCTCAAACAGCAAACTTTAAAACGAACAAACAGCAATAATGACAAAAACATCAACCAGGATATTAGAAAAACTCAGGGTGAAATTCAGTCTCTAATTTAACTGTTACAATTATTATTATGTACTTCACTTAAAGACATGAAGGGAAAAGGAGCAAAACTAAGTAATTTTGGAAAACAATGTTTTGATCAGCTATAGTAAAGTTCCAAGCGGAAGAACCAATATATATCGTCTATAATCTAGTTGGTAGATGTGTTTCATACAAGGGTATGGTTACCAATTCTGAAAATACATTAAATATATACTAGGGTTGAATTAGATAAGTTATTAATAGTGGGAGCCAGTTTTCTTACTGCCAGAGAAAAGTTACAAGTAAGCATGAGAGGAAATGTTGATCAAACCTCGTAGTGAGATATCAGTGTGAACTCTTGTCTATTTTTCAAGATACAGAAATATAGATACATGTATATTTAGGTTCGTAAAAATATCTACTATATGTATTTCCTATCTGTGAGAACAGTACACCCCAGTTGCAATGAGCATATACGGTTTTAAAATACCATTCTCCAATGATGGAAACCATGGTTCCTTGAGGAAATGGTTGATTCTAGGCCTCAGGAAGCAAAAATACAAGATAAGCCTGGAACATCTTGTAGTTGCAGAAATAGGGAAGTGCTAAAAAGTAAAAGGGGGACTCCATCTCATAGATTCCCCAATAACTAAAGCTGGAAAAATTGAAGCAACGAAATCAGTTATAATTATATTATAACTAAAAGAATGATTTAAAAAATAAGTGAATTGATTCTGATATTAAAATGATAGAATGAAGAAAAGAAGGAAAGAAAGGATAAATCTGCCTTACCAGAGAATTCCAATTAATAAATGTAAAAGTAATGAGAAAAATAATCATTATTTGAGCACTATAGTAATAATTGAAGTAGGCGGAATCCACTGATGGCTATTAAATTAGTTGACAGAACTTGAAGAAGTATAATATTTGCATAGCCTCAAATTAACTTTCCCCAAATATTTATTAATTACTGTGATGCATTTAACATATGTTCACAAATTCTTTGATATTTCTTCCACCAAGATGTGGAACTAAACTCCTTTTTCCTTGAATAGAGGCTGAACTTAGTGACTCATTTGTAGAAAACAGAGCATGGAAAGGGAAAAAATAATTACTGCGAAGTAAATTACCAGACACCACCTTAACCAAACAAGTTAACAAAAACAAGTAATAAAATATGTTGATATCATGTGTCCCCTGATGTGATTCAGTTAGAAGAGTAGTTTGCCTTTGTAATACCCTCTTTTCAAAAAATTTCATAATGTCACTCTTCTCATAAGCAAGCATCATGAACCCAGATTATGGGACAGTTCAAAAATTACCTGACCATTATCTTCAAATATGTCAAAGTCATGAAAGTTAAGGAAAGACCAAGAAACTCACAGACTGGAGAAGACTAAGGAAACATAATGTCTCAATGCAGTGATATGCATTGAATTCTGATGAGAAGGAAGACATTAGCAAGGAAACTGGTGACATCAAAGTCTGTAGTTCAGTTAACTGTATTGTACCAATGTTATTTTCTTAGTTTTGATTACTGTACCAAGGTCACATTTATCAAAACTAAAAAAATAAGATGTTAACATTAGACTAGGTGAAGTTGATATGGAAATGCTTTGCATTATTTTTCCATTTCTCCTATAAATAATATAAATAATTTCAAAATACGAAGTTTTAAAAAGTTTATTGATGATACATTCAGGCAATGGAATATGATTCAGCACTAAAAAGAGATGAGCTAGCTATCAAGTCATGATATAGAGGAACATTACACTAACTTTTATTGAGCGCTTGCTCTGTCTCCGGCATTGTGCTAATCAATTTAAAAACATTTTCACATTTAGATCCACAATGACCTTAAGAATTGGGTCATATATTTCCCATTTTACAACTAAATAAACTGCAGCTTAAAGAATTTAAAATACATACTTGAGATGATATAACTATTGATCATCTGGCCCAGAGTCTAAGCTTTAAGCACTATACCTTACTATTTCTCTACTGTCTAATTAAGTCAATGCCGAGTTATAGCCTACCAGCCCTGTGGACAGGCAGTCCACTTTTGTTCATACACAGCATTTATATTAGTAAATGCTTCTTAAATTTTGAAATCTTTAGAAATGGAGTCTTAAAAAAAAAAGACATGGAGAAACCTTAAATACATATCACTACTAAGAGAAGGAAATCAATCTGAAAAGGTTATATAGTATATGATTTCAACTATATGCCATTCTGGAAAAGCAAAAACTCTGAAGACAGTCAAAAGATCAGTGGTTGTCAAGGGTTAAAGGAAGGGGAAGGATGAATAGACAACATATAATTTTTAGGGCAGTGAGAATAATCTGTATGATACTGTAATGATGGCTACATGTTATTATACATTTATCCAAATCCATAGAATGTACATGATCAGGAGTGAACCCTGAGGCAAACTGTATTTCACATGATTATGATATTTCAGTGTAGGTTCGGTAATAATAATAAATGTATCACTCTGGTGGATTATGCATGTGAGGGGCAGGGTATGTGTGCGAAATCTCTGTACTTTTCCCTCAATTTTTGAACCAAAAACTCTAAAAAAATGAAGATATCAAAAATAAAATTTTAGTAAATGCTTTCAGTATTTCTAAGTAACATAAGTATAGATTATCCTTAAAAAGTTTGTCACTATTTTACAAGTTTTCCTTAAAATCAAATAATTATATTTGCATATCCTGAGAATAATTACAGGAGACTCAGTAATACAGGATTGCTCTTATTTGTGAACCTTTTATTCTCGTCTCCATACTAGGAGATCCTGAATTTTTTACACCCTATCACAAACATTTTCTCCCCAGATACTCTTAGTCTCTCATTCATGAGAAGCATATGGAAGTGTTCCATACTTCTCCCCACATGGCTATCACCAACAGTTATCTCTTACCTTCCCAAGAAATGCCAGCCATGCCTATGTGTTCTAGAGCACACAAAAGACCCAGCAATTAGAGCTCTCTGGAGGTTTATATTTAGATATAGCATTGAAAATTTATAGATCAATAAATATTATTTATAAAAAATATTCATCTACATTTTTAGATATTTAATCATTATTAGATGAGACAATAATAGATGATAGATAGATAGATAGATAGATAGATAGATAGATAAATGATAGATTTTTGCTGCTAGTTCCTAAACTTTAATGTTCAACAAGATTACATGGAAAGCTTATTAAAACAGTTTTCTGCCCCATTCCCAGGGATTTTAATTCAGTATTTTTGAGATTTTAGCCCATGAATGAATGCATGAATTTGCATTGTAACAAGCTCATGAGGAGTTACGCCAATACCACTGGTCCACATATGAGAAATAATCTAATGCATGCCAAATGTCTTCCTTCAGTTAAACTCTTTTATATAATCTGGAATGATAGATTTCCATAAATCATATTTCTTACTCTTATAAGTCAGCTATACATGTGTAGGTTGTATAGGTCTACTTCTAGGCTCATTGTGGCTAAACCTTGTTTATGTTAGAATATAAAGAGATGATTATCATAATCCTAAAATTTAAAAATCTTGTCTATGTAAGGAATATAAATAAATTACCTACATGATATCCAATTATACATACAGTCTCATTTTCATTAATATTGCCATTTTGAGGCAAAGCACAGTGAACAGCATTTATTACTTCAGAAGAAAAAAGGTAAATTCAAAAATAATATAATTAGAAAGCGAAAGTAAAGGTGATGTTCAAATTGAAAATCCAGTGACATATAGAAAGTGAAATGTCAAGTATTTATATCAACTTTTATTTATGGATACCCTATGCATATAGAATACAAATTAATGCATATTGAATTACTATCAACAATATCATGTTTCTGCACATATTTGAAAAATTGCATGGAAAAAGACGTTCTGCTGTTACTACAGCACTTATTAAAACAATTTATAACCTAGATTGTGAAAAAAATAATTTCAGATATATGTGATAAAATGGGGATTTTCTTTTCTCAATCACAATGGCATTAGAGTCACTTGAGTAACTCTAGAGTCAATTTATTTCATTGTTATTTTGGTATATAGTGTACTGACGGTGAGCTGGTACTCTCTTACTGAATCTTAGGCTGTATTCACAATCAAAGGGCGTTAATTGTTTTACAGTGAACACAGATTTAATGCATCATGATGTCATTTTTGTGTGCATTAATTACTCAGTTTTACATTAGAATATATTACAAACCAGAAACTTTTGTATTCAGCAATGCACAAAAACTGATTTACCCACAGGTATACTTTCTCTCTTTAAACTACTTGACCAAAGGGAGGAACTATTTTCCTCAGATTCAGAATACTTAGAATATATGTGCCAAAATGTTAAGAAGGAAAAGAGTAACACATTCACTCATTGTAGCTAAGCAAAACTTAATATCAATAATATTTCTTTTAGAACATTTTCTCATGACTGCTAATATAAATTCTTACAAAATAATGATTTTATTGAACATGTTTGAAAATTATCTCCTTCAAAAATTAAATCCACTCATCTTTTACTCTAGTATACAATAAATAACCATCTGCTCTTTCTAAAGCACTGTCATTAGAATAGCATAGATGAAGGTGAATTGGCAGTTACTTCCAAAATCATAAGGATCATATTGTAGATTTACAAAGGATAAAAATACAATTTGCAAAAAAAAATAATAAATATATTAAAAATATTCAACATCATTTGAATGTTCTATACTTGAATATAAAAGTATAACTTACCAGTCTGGAAGTAGTCAGTGTTGTTATTCAAAATGAAGTAGTGATTCCTATCCTAGATTTTCAACAAGAGTGAGTTAGTGATAGAAATTATGGGGTTGGAGATGTACAACATGAAAGTTTAAAACAGAACAAACTACATATAAAAATAATTATGTAATGTACACTTGGATATGTTTGAGGGATATCAAAAATGATGAATAGGCTTTCTGATGAGAACTGGATTGGGTATCAAATTATGCAAATAAGGATTAATAATTACAATTAAGGAACTATAACCCAGATTTAATTCCATGCCCCATCATTTAAAAGATCGGCGAGCTTAGAAAAATGATTTAATTTCAACACTTCAGTTTTTCCATCTGTTAAATGTGATAATAAAAATATGTATTTAATAAGGTTAATATATAATCTGAACATCAAAATAATGATAGCAATTAAAAATTACCCTTTAAATAAAATAAGAAACCAAAACCACGTATAGATAAAAATAGTTGACAATGGAAATTTTAATGAAGTACTGAGAATTACTTAATTATGATGCATCTCCCAGAAAAAAATACTTATTGTGATGGGGAGGCATAACTTTATAGTGGAGAGTTCTAGCAGACTGTAAGTACCTTAATAAAGTGAGCAAGGTGAACTTTATCAGTAACAGGGCAAATTGAAATATTGTGCCAACTCATACAACTAGGATATAGCAACAGATGGAATGATATTCCTCTGATATTCCTGCCTAAGATACATAACTTGAATCTAGTCATGACGAAACATCAGGCAAATGAGACTTGAGAGACATTTTACAAAATAAGTAGGATATAATCCTCAAAATATCAAGGTCATAAAAATCAAGAAATTCCTGAGGAGCTCATCCAAACTGAATAAAACTAAAGAGAGAATGCAACAATGCATGCTGTGATCCTCAGCCGGAATCTTTTGCTCTAAAAGACATTGGTGAGACATGAATTCATCCTAGGATCAGATGCTATTTATGTTAATTAACTGATGTTGACAGTGTATTTTAGTTACAAAGGAAAACATCTCTGTAAGAAATATATACTGAGATAAAGAGGAAAGAAGAGAAATCAAGTCAGCAAATTACTCTCAAGTGATTCAGAAGAGACTTTTATTGTTACTTTCAATTCCGTAAGCTTGAGACTGACTATAAGCTTAATAAGAAAAATTAAAAGAATAGCAAAGCAGTTTCCTTTAATTCTTAAGTAAAACTATTTTATAACTGGTTTGTGGAAATTCAAATGGAAAAATACGGAAGTACAAGTCCATTTGTTATACATACGTTTTTGATCTCTTTCTATCTTGATAATGTCAGTCCAACCACCAAAACACAGGCAAGCATTTGATAAACTGATGTTACTTTTTCATTGCTCTGATTTTGTTAAACTCACTTCATATTCAATTCCTTTTTTTAATTTAAAGTATTTAATTTATTACTGGGATTTTTTTTGTAAAAATAACTTATGTGCATATCCTTATACAGTTTCTTAGAATTAACCATTTTTTAAAGATTGCCTGTATAAATAAATAAATGCATATATGTGTGTATTTATATGCATATGTATCACACATCCACACACACCTATATGTATAAGCTATAAATATAAATATGTATGTTTATTTTTCTGTTTATATATTTGTGCATATTTGTGTATGCAAAAATATATTGCATATATTTTTCTGAAACTTTCTATTTTTACTTTCCAGAAAACTACATACATATGCCACACTGTTTTCTCTCATGTGTTTAATACTTTGTTATACATATGTAATGAGTACACTTGAAATCATTATTTGGTTTGTTACAAATTTTAATGTGACGGATATACTGTAATCAATATCTTGGTGTGTGTGTATATGCATATATATGTATGTATGTATATGCATATGCACAGTATACAAACATACGTGGATACATCTGTGGAATAAATTCTATGATATTAAATTCCTGAATCAGAAATTTACATATATACATACAAAAATACACACACACACACACACACACGCATACATATATACGCACTCACACACACATATGCATATATAAAGTTACTGCCAAACTGATATTCAAAGAATGGTACTCATGAACATTTATACCAAAAATGTAGAAGACCATTTTTTTATATCCTTATCAATACTGGCTAGTGTCAATATTTGAAATATTTGTCAAATTAATAGTTGATAAATATTACCCATTATAGTAGTTTTCATTTCTTTAATTATGATAATCTGAACCTGAGAAGCTTTCATTATTTGAATAGTTTTGGAATTGTTTAGGGATCATTTTAGTTTCTGAACTATTGTTTCTGAACGTTTGAAAAAATTGTCTATTTAGCTATTTAGCATAAGCCTGGCATACTTTTTAAGGACATATTTCTTTGTCAACTTTCTCAGTTGTCATGACCATTGGGGAATATTATTATCCACTAAATTAAAATATTAATGAAAGCAGATCAGTGTATTGTTAAAAAATAAAATTAAAAAAAACAAAACAGAACAAAAAAAACAACCACCCTTGATATATGCATGGAACTCCTTCAGTCACTCAACACGTATCTGTTGAGAGCTTGGTCTAGGTCAGATACTAGTCTGGACACTGAGGATATAGCAGTTAACAGAACAAGACAAAAATATTGCACTCACAGAAATTACATGCTGATGAAGAGAATGTAAATTCTAAATCTCACAATTTAGTAACAAGATATACAGCCTATAAATACAGTCTTCATAAAAGGAAAACTTTTGTCTAGAATTCTGAATCTGGAAGTCTGCAGGCACTGAAATGCTCTCTGTTGGAAGGTGCTCAGGTGAATACTGTTCAATTAAGACTCTTCAACTTGATTCAAACTATTTCTATGGGTATATGTTTTCTTAAAATGTGATATTATTTACTTAACAGCCTAGTATTGTCTGGTTAGAAGCCACTGATTTCATTTTTTAGTGTCATTTTATAAATTTCTAATTAGACCAACTGTGCTGATTTTGATTTTACAGTTTCTACGAAGAAGTTGGAAAGAAGTTACCCTTTCAAGTGCTAGGAAGGCACATTCCTGTTTACTCCAAATATCAGGTTTGGAAACACATTAAATAATTACTATATAAAATAGAAATATGTATTAATACTAAAGGTATTTTTTCCTGAATTTTTTTGGAATTAATTTTTTCCTAATGCTGATTATATAATTTTCCTGCATATCAAATATTTCTATCATAGCATATTCTCATTTTATAATTTCCAGTTATTTTTTTGTAAATGTATTATTCCTAGATGGCATGAATTTAATAAATAAAATGCCACTGAACTTGATAACTTTTCATTCCTTGCTGACTAATATAACTGCCAGAGTTAAACATTGTATTTCCACAATTGTAAATGTTAGGTCTAATGTTTATAGTCTGACTGTAATATTTTAGTAGATTCTATTCAGTAACATTTGAACATACCAATATTTTTCCTCCCAAGAAATAGAATACAGCAAGTGAAACAATTTTTCATTTAAAAAATGACTTGAAGTTTATAGATATTTTTAAGTTTTCAGGGAAATTTAATGAAATGTGAATCTTTTTTTTTTTTCAGAAGTAATCACAATAAATGAATTTTGGAGGTTTCAAATTTAGAGATTAATTGAATAAGGTTACCCATGAATAAAATAAATAGGATACATAAAATAAAAAATAATTTTGATATTAAATATTTGTTTAAAAGTCATAGTTTATTTTATGATTTCAAAAAAGAATTACTGAAGTCCATGTACTAAGCTATGAAAAATATCAAAAGATAGTGAGGATGCAGATATTTAAATATTTTCCTAAAGCTGTTTTTGCATATTTCAAATTCTTTAGTGTCACCAAATCAATAGTAAATATTTCTTAAATACTTGTCTTGGGCCACTTTTCTATGCATTTTACAGACATTTTGAAATTTAAATTTAATCATAATACTGCTTAAAATATTAAATTATGTAGCATCCTATGAATCATCTATTGTTTAAAAATAATCCTATGAAGTATTATTTCTCTATGAATAGGAAATTGTGAATATATTTACCCAAGTAATTTTTCTCCTGAGTCAACCCAGATGTCCACTACTCAGTACTGACCTTATTGCTTATTTATTAGTTATAGAAATAGAAAAATTTAGTACTAAAATTATGTTTAGTGATGAAATAGCTGTAACACATTTTATCTTGAATAACTGACATAGGAAAGAAGCAGCAAAGACTGTAGTCAGTTCATGATATCGTATCAATAAAAATAATAGAAAATTCAGACAAGTATTAGTAGAAAGTTAATTCAGTGAATAGCATCTGGTTAAAATATAAGATAAATGCAAAACTTTCTGTTGACTAGAAATAGTAGCAAGACAAATAATAGTTAATAGTTCCTGAACAAATGAATAGTTCTGAGAATTAGGTTGGTTAATACATGTCAATTAATTCTTTAAAATAGTGTTTTTGTAAAATAAGTTTTATTCAGTCTCTAATGTGACTTATAGATACCCAGACACATACACAGAACAGATCATTGTGAAATGTAAGAGAGATCCCCAAATAATTATAAATAATGCAATAAATGTTAATATCTTAATGGAAGTACAGATAGAAATCTACAATAAGTCAAAGGAAAGAGATTACTGAACTTATACAAAGATGACTAAAGGATGTTTAGATGTGGCTGATAAAGTCAGTCATTGGCATTTGGACATCTGTGGAGAAAACAAAATAGCAGCTATTAAGCAGCGAGTTAATGAGGCTCATTTAAAGGAAACACATGTAAATATGTGTGTGTATATATGTGGTGTGTGTGTGGGGGGGCACACACAAAATCAAACTAGCTTAATTTCAAGAGAGGAAACACTGAAAGATGAGGTTCGAAAAATACAGACCATACTGTGAAGTACCCACAACAGTCTAAGAGTTTTTACTTTGTTGGACAATAAGCAGCTGTTGAAGATACCTGAAAATTGTAGTTTATTAGGCTTGGAGTCAACTGTAAGTACCATGCAATCCCAAAATAAGAGCATTGATAGAAGGTTAATTGTCCCCTAAAATTAAGAATTCTTGATATAGTCAATTCAGTGAAGATTTGGTATTCCACAATGTAAAACAGCCAGACTTTTTCTGTCTTCTTTCACTGCCATGCTTGGATTTCATTCCAAAGGTGACCTCATGACCTTATGTCTTCTGCCAATCACAGCCCAGTCAGAAGGGAATAGGAGTTGGTATGTTACGGTCCTAGATTTATACACCATTTCCATTTCCATTCCATTAGCCAGAAAGTAGTCAGTGAGCCACACCTACGTGATGCCAAGGAGGCTTGGAAGTATATTCAATTCTTGTAGGTGGCTGTGTGCCGAACTAAATACCAGGGGTCTTGTTACTAAGCAAAAAGAGAAGAACACATATTGAGGGCAATTAGTATACTCATAAACAATAGATATATGATCTGTATTTAAAATTAGTGTAATTAAGATTTTTTTTGTTGTTGGATAGGAAAGAATCTACATTTGGAGGATTGTTTGAAAGATATGACAATATTCAAGAGAAAATATAAATCTGGGTTATAAATGTGACAATGTAGAATATTTTAAGAGTTAAAGATAGAGGAGAAGAATTTTAGGGTAGAAAGTCACATAGTCAACATAGCGGAAGTCAGACTAAATAAAAAGAAATTGAAGTGGAACCAGAATATTGCTGTTTCAAAATCCAAGAAAGATTTTGAAGAGTGTCCAGTTGTATCCAATGAGACAGTGATTACTAAATGTATGTGGATATAGATAAAAATACTAGAACTGTGGGTAAGAATACTGGTAACATTCAAGAATCAATGTCATCATTGTAGTAAATGGCAAAGCCATATTTCAGTAAATTGAATATTTTAAATATTTTAGAAAAAAAGTGGAATTATTTTTCTTTTATTATTTTTATAAAGGGAAGAAAGACCAGAAGTATCTTAGCCCCTGTAGATAACATCATCAAGGTCCTTTCTCTCCCTCCCTGATCTCCTCTCTCTCTCTCCCTTCCTCCCTCCCCTTCTCTGTCTCCCTCTCTATTTCTTTCTTCTTTTTACTTATTGAGGTAATCATTAATTTTAAATGTAAGACTTCATGAATCATAACAAATATATATAGTTATATCACACTAGTACAATCAAGCTATAGAACTATTTTTACTACCTCAAAACTCCCTTCCTATTTCAGATAATTCTCATCTTCCACCAGTGACCCCAGCAAAAAACTAATTTCTTCTCTGTCACTATAATTTTCCCATTTTTAAAAACTGTGTATGCATGGAATCATCACCAGCTTTCTCTTTCTGGATTCTGTCTCATGACAACTATTGCCGTTCATCCATCTTGTAAATTAACCTTATTAATTTTTATTGCTCAGTAGTATTCTATTTTATAAAATTATTCATGCACTTGATGGTGAATATTTGTTTTCATTATAAGGCTATTTTAATAATTCTGACACAAAAACTAACTTTCAGGTGTTTTTATGGAACTATCTTGTCAATTCTTTGTGATAAGTACCTTAGAGTAAAATGTGTGAGAGTCTTCATATCCTCATCAACGATTTGTACTGAGCCTTCTTGCTTTTAGCCATTATATTGGTTATGTAAAGTTAGCTCATTACACTATTAATATGCATTTATCTGGTAAGTATTATGTATCGTTTCATGTGTTTTTAGTTGAAAATATATCTTTCTTAGTAAAATCCAAATATTTTTACCATTTTTATTTGAGTGGTTTGCCTTATTAAATTGTCAGTGTTCAATATATTTTTAGATATAAATTATCAAATATATGTTTCAAAGATATTTAGCTCAGTCAGTGTCTTGCCCTTCAATGTTTTTAAATTTCCTAACAGAGTCTTTTAAAGAACACCTTCTGGAACACATAAAATATTTATAATAGCCGTTTTAAGACAATCGTCTATTTATACGATGACCTCTGTTATTCTTGTGTCAGAATCTATTGATTGAGTTTTCTTCTGATAATAGAGTATATATTTCTACCTATTGGACTGTCTAGTAATTTTTTAAGTTTATTAAGTTATAATTTTTTCTGATCTTCATTTAATAAATATGTCATTAAGTAATAATACCATAATCTTATATCTGTGTACTTTCTGATAGAGTTTTACAACTGTTATTTTCTTTGGGTTTCACCACTGTTCCACAATTTAAGGTCAAATAGGAAGCAACTTCATCATGCTTAAAACAGTAATTTTAGCTTTCATTCTCTTTGAAAAAATAATATTTTATTCATGACTCTTTGCCTGTGTCAATGTTGTTTCTCAGCCCTGAAAAATCTTTTCTCTGCTGGATAATTTGGCAAATTTCTATTCATCCTTAAAGAGTTCTTAAAAGCTATCATTTCCAAAGTATCCCCTGACTTCTCTCTCACTCACAGAGTAAACTGCCATGTCTTCTGTGTCACTATTACTCCCTGAGCACATATCTATAACAGTGCTTATCACACTATATAGCAAATATTCGCTCATGTGTGTGTCTTACATGTCTTGTAGTCTAACAGGGAATTACTTGAGGGCAAGAGCTAAATTCTAATTTCCTATGTGCTTAGCAGGTGCTAAATAAAAATCTGTTAAGTAGATGAAAACATTCTGAATGGTATGAAGATAGAAAATACAGAAAAGATGGGAAAGGCAGTGTCTGCATCAAGAAATATATCTATAGCTGGAACAAATCTCAGTACACAATCTCAAGTGATCAATGATTCGGTTTTGTTTCTACATTGAGACCCTTATTTAATCTCAGTCATTTATTTTTTTACCCACAACTACAATGTTTTCCCTGAAGTTACATCTAATTCCAAGTCCTTGGTGAAGGCATGAGAGTTTTGTTCTTGAGAGTCATCTATTCATGCTGCTAACATTCTCTGGGGCATTCTTGCTCTGGCCTTGTCTTTAGCCTCTGTTCATAGGAGTCCTCTAGGTCTGGAGACTCTCATTTCTCCTTGCATGCTAGACTTGATCATGCATAACCCTTCTTCTGCCCCCAACTCATACTGGACAATAGGAACTTGATTATTTATACCTCTCTAAGCTCCTTCTGGGGAACAGGAGTTTAAGTCCTTGTTGATCTGGGGTCTCTGAAACCTCTCTAGGCTTTCGTCATTTTCTCTTACCAAGTTATAGAGGGAAATCATTGAAATCCTTTTCAAAGGTCCGCCAGAGTTTAAAATCTCATTTTACCTACTGCTCTCTTCTTCATATCCCCAACAACAAAATATTCACTGAGTCTCAGGGGCATGAAGCCATAGATCTTAGTAATTTTTTTTTTGTTCTATGCTATAAGACCCCTGAGTCGAGATTTGAGGCTCTGGAGCCTTTTATCTGCTTTCCAGAATAAAGGTCTTTCTCTGAAGCCATGAAGAGCTTATAATCAAGTTGTACGAATGGAAAAAGTATGGGATAACTAGAAGTTACCAAGGGGAAAATAATATCTTGCCATACCTCTCATGCAGAAGAAAACCATGTGCATAGGTTAATGTGCTTCCCTCGTGGCAGTCTACACTGCCTGACATGAGGCCAGGGCCAATAGGTTTTGAGGCCAAAAGGGCATGAGTCAGCATTTTGACCAGGAGAAAATCATTTCTTTTTACTCTTTGTGTCAGTTCAGTTCTCTCCACTCAAGACCTCCACTACCTAAAAACAGTTTTAACTTACCATGCAGAACCTCTCTTTTAACTCTACCAAGTGGTACAGGGAGTCTTATTTAGAGAGTCTACCATATTGCTCTTCCAAAACTGACTTCTCTCCTGGGCTTAGCTGAGCTATTAAATGTGGTTATATGATTAATACCTCCCATGTCTTTGCTGTATTCAATACATACCACTTAAGTGGGATCTTTTCATTGCTGGCATTTCCTGCTCTCATCCTTATTACAGTTTTCAACCTGGTGTCTAAAAATTTTCATGTCCCACTAATATCCTTAAGGGATTAAAATTACAAAATAAAAATTAAATCCCTAGTATAAAATTATTCTACCTTTATCAAATGTAATATTCCTGACTTACTAACAGAAAGACATTTGAACTCTTTTCAGGAGTGAGCATGAATTTGAACTGTTTCATCCACACTGTCAAACTGATGGTTGCTCTTTTGATGGGTTGCATGCAGTTGTCTAGGTTGGCAGTCCCAAATAAACTACATAGTGTTGGTTTTTGCTTCATTGACATTGTAAAGTTAACGAAATTTTTGTGTCTTCTATCAGACTACCTCCTCGTGAAAAGAGACTTGCAACAAAAGTGTTTTAGATTTTTAAATGAATGAGTTAATGCAGCTAGAGTGGTTCCAATGTGGATTGTTTTATAGAGTTATATTGCATATTAAATAATGACAGAACAGGTTTCCAACTTATATTTTACTGGAGGTAAACTGATATCCATCTTGGTTATATCTCCATTAACAAAAAAAATCACTTTTTTCATATGTCTTTTTATCAATATAGTCTCCTAAGTTACTTAAAAAGTTTATGTTTTTAATTATATTGAATCACTGATATCTTACTAGCTAGGTTTACTATTATATAATTTCTACAAAAGATAAATATTTTTCTTTTCATTTTCCAGCTTTATCAAGATATAATTGATGTGAGGTATAATTTTTGATGGATGTCTCAAATTGTGGATTTTATATTGTTGAGTGCTGCATTTTGTTGAGTTTTATAAAATACTTTCAAGTTTTGATTGGAATACTGTTATGCAGTTTGAGGATGACTTTGTCCCCTTAGAGGCTTACTTTTAGGCTTTTGCTATGGCAGATACAGATTAGTCTTTAGTCTAGGGCTACTTTGGTCTCTTCACAAAGCTATGTCCTTTATGAGGACTCTTCCCAATCCCTGTGTGATACAAGTCTCCACTTTTGCTATTGACAACTTAACTTGCAGTTTTATGTGAATCATTTGACCTACTGCTTTGCAGTGGTTCTATCCTGTCATCTCACACATGCACTCATCAGCTTCCAGAGACTCAGGCAGGCCTCTACAAATTTCCACTGCTCTCTCTATATGTAGCTCCCTTCTCTACAGTCCTCATATTTAGAATCCTACTAGATCCAGCTTCTCCAAACTGATTTCTGTCTCTTTAATTGTGCAATCCCCCAAGGCTGTTGTGGTTTTACAGCTCTGAGTTATAACTGGAAACTGAACAGGTTTCCAACTTATATTTTACTGGAGGTAAACTGGGAAGTAATCTGGTGAAATAAAAGGGCTCACTTCGTTGTTTCCTTTTTGTTAGATATTATAGCCCATCATTGCCTGTTATCCACTGTCTGAAAACCTGTTATTAAGTTTTCGTTTTCTCCATTAGCTTGTGGCCAAATGGCAGGTTTTATAGCAGGCAGTCTTTAATAGGCAGAAGTAGAAATCTTTCTCTGTTTCTCTCTCTCTCTCCCTCCTTCTCTCCCTTCCTCCCTCCCTCCATCTACTTGTCCTTCCCTCCCTCTTTCCCTCCTTATTGTTATTTAAGAAACAAGTGGATGTTTGTAGGGAGAAGGAAAAGGATTTAGTGGATTATGGCATTAAGATGAAAATATATAATAACTTAATTGGTGTAGTGATATCATAGCAAAAAGAGGAAAGGATGAGATAGTAACAATAACCGTAAATTATTTCGGACTCAATATGCAAGAGGTGAGCTAATGTAAACATATCAGTTTTCAAAAATGGCATTGAGGAAAAGACAAGTTATTAGAAAATTCTTATGTATGTAAAAGCATAATTATATTCATGTTGTAAATATATATGCATTTGAATTGAGGGAAAAAGACAGCAAGTGATTATGATGAATCTTTCCCATTTCCTTTCAATAATTAGTATCTAATGCTTATAATTTCAATGAGTTTCTCAAACCAATGCCACTGGCATTAGCAGCAGCCTGTCTCAATCTAAAATGCAAAAAGCTTTGTTGCAATAAATAGATTTGCACATAATTCCATAATACCAACTTTATTGGCAGGTTAGCTTTTATGGAGTGTGCTGTATTAATCACATTCTACAAGTATATAAAACTTTCAGTTGTTTCTCTGTGCCAAGGATACTGGCTGAGTAAGCTGCAGGAAAAACCCATGGGGGGTCATTATTATTAAGGCTCAATACGGAGAAGCAACACAAAAACTATTAGTAGGAGAGAGCAATAGGTATTTAGAAATATATGTCTATATAATATGTTATATGAAACATTAAAATTTTATTGTTCAGTCAAATATTAACATATGTTATTATAAACATGAAAATAATGGTTTTAAGAAGAATGGAATTTCACAACTCAAAAAAAAATCTTTTAAATTTGGATTGCGACACTTCTAGCAAATTCACAATTAAAAATTGTTTAAAATGCAAAAATCAAACAAAGGTAAGTCAGAATCTGCCAACCAGAGAATAGACCAGAGAATTAACTCATGGAATCTTTTAGAAATCTGACAAAGAAGCAGAAAGTTTTGCTATGAAGAGCAAATTTTAAGCTATTTTAATTCATCTACTGATTTGGAGCTATATATATAACCGTTTTTGCACTAATAAAAGACAATGTTTGAGACAGTGGTATTATGGGAGACAGAATAATGATCCATCAAATATGTCCACATCCTAATCCCTGGACTCTGTGAAGATGTTATCCTACATGATGAAAGGGTTTGTGGATATGATTAAGTTAATGACATTTAGATGGGGATATTATCCTGGGCTATCTTAGGAGATGCAATGTAATGATAAGAACCCTTAAAAGTAGAAGAAAGAGGTAGAGAATCAGAGAAGTGGCAGCAAGAGAAGTACTTAGTTTGATATTCCTTCTTTGAAGAGGTAAGGGAGACCATGAGTCAAGGAAAGCAGGCAGCCTTTAGAAGGTGGAAAGTGTAAGGGAATGGATTTTTTTTCAGTCAAGTCTCCAGGAAGGAATGTAATCTGTTGCTGTCTTTCATGATCTTAGCTCAGAAAAATCCCTGTCGGACTTCTGACCTACAAAACAGTAAGATAATAAAATTTGTGCTTTTATACATTACCAAGTTTATGATTATTTGTTATAGCAGCAATAGGAAATTTAGCATCACCATAACCAAAGATATATGGTCCATCAATGAAATTTATATATTAGAATAACTTAAGGAAACTTTGAGTTCTAAAGGAAATGTGAGCTTTCATTTATATCCTTTGAAACTTATCATAAGCATGGTGTTATTAATCAATACCACTGCAGTAACAAATGGCCCCAATATCTCAGTAGTTTTCAACATAAATGTGTATATGTGTTTATATTATATGTAGGCCGTAGGTGAGTTTTGGCTTTGTTTCAAGTTATAGCTCAGTGCCTTCCTATTCAGGGAATAAGGAAAAGGGTAGCTCTATATATGGAGCATGCCCATCCCTATGGCAGAAATGAAGAACAAGAGAGCTAGTAGAAAATTAAGATGCCACTTAGCATTTTTGCTCATGTATAGTGTTGATAGAAGAGACTCAAATTCAATTGACCAAAGTACTTCATGTGCCCTAACCTAAAATTAAAGAGGCAGGGACTTAACTTTCTTCCCACTGGAGGTAGAAAAGTCATATGACAATTAGGCAGGGAAATATATAATCCTCACTGAGGAAGGATTAGTGAAATTGTTAACAAGAATAGTAAAATCTACCTTTTACAGCTTCTTCATTGTAGCTTTGCAAATTATCTTTATAATAAAAATATTCTGTGCAAAATGAACATTAAAGTATTTGAATTTTCAATTAAAAAAATAGTTATATGCCATGACTTCACACATACAAACACACACACACACACACACACACACACACACACACACAAATATATATATGTGTATATTTGTACATGTATGTAACTGTTTCTAAAATCATATTTTCCTGTTTAGTGATGGATCGAATATTTTAAAATATCTTTATGATCTGATGACTTTTAATCTATTTCATGTCTTAACTTTTGAAATATGGTTATCAGTGCTAAAATTGTGACATGGTGTTTATTGAGAGCCTCTTCTAATTGACTATTGAATCTGTTTGGAATAATTTCAATAGTTTTTGATAGCTTATATACATAAAATATATGCATATTTTCAGAATAACTATACCAGTATATATTTTGAACAACAGTTACTTACAATTGTTTTTCTTCAGATTTTGTTTTGTTTTGATTTTACAAAGGCATTTCCTATTACTAAAGGTGTTACTAGAAAGAGTTCTCTTTCAGAATGGAGAAACAACACAATTCTAATTGAATAGAATGATCAATAATGACTATTTATATTTGTCAGCAATTCTGGGAGTAGCTCATTATCTCTCCCGAGAAGAACTATTAGATACTAGAATCACAATGAAATCTAATGTTTGCAAAGTTCTGTGGTCAGGGTTTTAGAGAGCCAAGTCAGACACAGAGATACAAGGAAACTTTGGTAAGGTTAAATTATGGTAGGTCATTGTTGGATAGTGTGGCTTTCATTGCTTTCTAATGATCCAAGTGCCACAGATAAATATGACTCCCATCTTCCCTTTCTTGTTCTTTTGAACCCTTTCCATTATGTATATCCTGTACCCTGTGGTGCATTAGGTTAGGAATGAAAGAAAAGGGAACAATAGAGTATTACTGTTATGGGAGCTTAACAAGCAATGCTATATAATGATATGTAGAAGCTTGTATCTGTTAAAATCCATACAGTGTTATCTGGAAAATAGCAGCAGACCAGAAAGAATACAGAATTAATAGGAAAATTGTCCCCAGTCACCACGCCAGTCATTTCTAATATGGAAAATTTTACTTTTGTTGGAAAGTAATGGAATGTGTTACTGTAACCTTATTTTACATATAGTGTGAAAAATATGACTTCTGTCTCTTTGACATAGCAAACTTAAAAACCTTGTTTATACATACCATGATCCCACGATGAGAAAATATTTTGGGAAGCTGAAATGAAGTCTCAAATTGATATAGTTCTTGTCAAAACCAATTGAAACAAATTTGACTTTAGGAAGATTACATAATCATATGCATCCAATATACATAAAGGTTCAATAATTAGGGATAAGAGAGGATACACAGTAATTAAAGAATGTCAGTATACCTGTGATATTGACATATTTCATAGAGGAAATGCCTACTCCCCTGTGCAAAACAAATTGTGGTGATTACCGGAGTGTTAATAGTCTTATACTATTATTTAATGCCAAAACAGGAACAATGTTCCCAGAGGAAAAAAGTAAGGAAAATAATTCAGTCTAATCTCAATGGCAACAATCATAAATGTTCCTAAGGATTATTGCACTTAGATGTTTGCTAGGAGGAGGGTCTTTATTTATAGAAGACTCTTAACATGGTATTTCTGATTAAGGATCGTGGAGAGTATATAAAACCAGAATTTATAGTTTATTAGACTTAACTCCTTGAAAAATGTCACATATGCTGCATATAGTTTATTAGGCTTAACTTCTTGAAAGATGTCATATATACTCTAATAAAATGGAAATAGCCATAAGATAATTATTCTCTGCTAGGTGAAGTGAAGTGATATGCATGGATCTTATTAGAAAAGTATCTTTAGGATAAGAAAGCCACTTCTGCTGTGTCTCAGATCCCTTTCTGCTTCATGTGAGCCTCTTACGTGCATCCTGGAAATAAGTTGTAAAGCTTCAATAATGGATGATATCTGATCTCATGAATCTGATCCAACAATCATATTGCTATGGATTGAACTGCATTTCCTCTCAAATTCATGTATTGAAGACCTAACCCCCAATGCAGTGCTAGCAGATCTGATTCCTGGTGAAGGCTTTCTTCCTGGCTTGACTGTGGTCACCATTTCACTGTGTGTTTATATGACCTCTTCTTTCATGTGCATACAGAGAGCTCTCTTGTGACTCTTTTGCTTACTAGAAGAGCAATAGTCCCATCACGAGGGTCCCATCCTTAGCACCTCATTTAAATTTAATGATTTCCCCAAAAGCCAGTCTCTGAACATCAAATACCATCTCATTGGGAGTTACAGCTTTAACATATGAATTTTGAGGGGACACAATTTATTCCATAGCATAGGATTTGGCTCTTCAGTGTTCCAATCAAAACCCTGGTTGCTTTTTAACATTTTAATTTCTAAAAGTTAATTTTGTACCCTCGGCTCAGCTTCTCATTTATCTAGTTGTATCAGTTGCTTTATAAAATATTGACTCAAGAGAAATATTGAACAAATATCAAATTCACATATGTAGCTTCTTTTACCTTTTTCCTAAAAATTCTCTAAGTATCATATTTCACTTAAAAGTATGGTGAAGAGCATTGTTGAGGAGAGCTTCGGTTTTATAGCGTATAATCAGGCTACAGCATAACATTTGCCTCCTATGCATTATGCTTCCTATTTTGCTTCCTATGCATTATGTCATTATTTTACTTTTAACAATATTTACCACAACTCTATGAGGTAAGACAGTTATTATCCCCATAGTGCCAATAGTGAGAATGTGACTTAGAAATTTTAAAAATTTTTCCAAAAGTTTCACATTTTAAACAACAAATTTAGTGCTGTCAGACTTTCCTACTACAAAAAGCCTCACATTGAATTAAAATTTAAAGATCCAAGAATTACAACATAAAATCAACACACTATGCTGAGCTTTAACTTAATACCATATTTTATAGAGGTTTTCCTAGTATCAGTAATAACTTTGAAAGCCCCAGCAACAAGAAAATGAAATATTTAAATTCATGTGTTATAAATATGCCTACCAAATGTCAAGCTTAATATTCTTTATGTTAGCAATACCAATCAGTAACATTCTGAGTTTTTACATAAAATTACTCTCTGATTTCCTTATTATGCACTACTTTCAGTATCAGTAATGAAAACTAAGGACCTTTCCTTAGAAAAATCAAAGCTACTGAAATGTTAGTCTTATCAACACCTAATTTAGTTTTTTCATCTCTATTTCTTTTGATTTTTTTTTTGAAATTTTTTTCATTGTTCCTCTCCCTTCCCTTACTTTTTTTTTTTTTTAAATTAACTTTAAAAAATTCTCCTGTCATCAGTTAAAATCCTCTTTAATCTCATCCTGACTGTGACAGGAAAGCAAAGTGCTTTATAAACTAATTAAATGATTAACGAGACAAACCTGAAATAATGTTTGTTGCTCAAAATCATAATACAGCTAGAAGCAAACCTTAGGCATGAATTAATCAACAATGATGTATGATTAGGATAAATAGCCATATATTTTCTTTGAAAAAATTTTTATTCCACTTAATATGCCTGAAATGTTCCATTCTGAAAATTATCCAAATTTGTTATTAGTGTACTAAAATACTAACATTTCTAGCATTTTGTAAATGCAAGGGGAAGTGGGGAATTTTGGCTGGGGTTTTCAACGCACATTGGAATTAAAACTTTCTCTAAGAAAATACGAATCTCTGTTACATAACTGAATGCAATTTTGGTAGTAGGTGTGAAGTGCATTAATTGTTTTCCGTTTAGTCCTGTTGGAAGAGTTTTTTTTCATTTGGCCAAAGAAGTTTATTGTTAATTTAACTTTTACTTTCTTTTTCTTTTTTTTTTTTTCTTTTTTATTATGGTGACATCGGTTAATGAAATCCAGTAAGTTTCACGCGTACAATTTAGCAGTAAGGCATATGTATGTATATATATATTGTATTGTGTGTTCACCGCCCATAGTTAGATTTTTTTGTCACCAAATATTTCAGATTTAACCTTGTCTTAAATGCCAAAGAATCTATATTGACAAGTTGTGTATACCATGTAAAGTACAGGCAAGAAGTATCTCAGGAATATTAGATGCTGATAATATGATAATGTTATGAGGAAATTACCAAAAGAGAACATTTCAAAGTAAATTAAGTAGGTAAACTTTAATGCTTAGGGATGATTAAATTATGTTTAGTTGCTATTGGTCTCATATATATGTTAAGTCCTTGATACCATTATTCCCACAGTGTCTCTCTCAAAAAGATAAATATCCCCTCCCCCCAAAAGTCATGTCTTTCATAATCCTACACATTACAGACCTCTTCAAATACATATTTTTTTCATTTTCTCTAACAAAAATATATATTATTTGGCTTTGATTTTCGCACAATGATATGTTTTCATTTCTTTAAAAACAAATACCTTATATTTTGATGCTATAATTGCTGCTTCATGTCTGATCTGGTTGAGAAAACAAAATAAAATAAATAAAAGGCTGATACTTGCTTCCTTCTAATGAACACTTTTACAGCAATAAATACAAATGAAACTTCTGAACACACGTTTCTAAACATGATTAAATTAAAATTTCATTATATAACAGTTAAATAAAATAAATACATTTACCAATAATAGAGTTCCCACTATCACTAAGCAATACTCTGTTAAATACAGCTGTTTTTGACTTCTTAGAAACTTCCATTTTAGTGCTTTATTAATATTATATAGCAAAGCAAATTAGAATCACTTAACTCTATATCTAGTTATGGTGATTTATTAATAATTCTTCACCTTTATTCACGTTTATCATGAATCAAGATAGAAGGTTTTGAAACTAAGATCAAAATATTTTTAATTTCAATTGTGACTTTTTGTTTTATTCAAATACAAACTAAAAATGGAGATAGCCTCAGGATCAGCTGTTAAGATCTAAGAGGACTTGGGAAAAATGAGACTCACTTCACACATATTTCAAACAAGTATAGTCATTTCATTTGGAGCATTTTAGATAAATACAAACAAATTAAGAGTGACACTAATGGAGAACGAAATTCTTTAACTACACAATAGGCATATGATTTACTAGAAATAACAATAAAATAACATTTCGGTTTTTTTGTTATTGTATCGCAGCATGAGCTGAAGATCTACTTAAAGAATGAGAAGCAGTCATGTATAACAGAAAGAGTTTTATTTGTGGTAAGTTCATCTAAGTCATATATTTAAGTGAATCTAATATAGTCCATAAACAGTTATTTCATAAATTAATATAATCTATGAGATATGTAACAGTACTTTCATGATTTATAATTAGTATGAACTGTTAGGATATATGAGCAGGAATAATCAAAGAATTATCAAAAAGTGGTATTAAGTTTATGTTTAAGGTCTAGAGAGGTAGATGAAAAATATACAATATAGCTAATTTTTAAAGTATAAGAGATGATTTATGAATAAAGGTTAATACATTTTCTGCTTTAAATTATAGAAAGTCAAATAAACTACATGAAAAAAATAGTGGAATGAAATGTTATGATATGTGCTGGGTTGAACAGTCACCCACCCCCCCAAACAAGTTCATATCCACCTAGAACCTGTGAATGTGATATTATTTTCACATAGAGTCTTTTCTGATATTAATTAAGATGAGATACTGGGTAAGGATGAGCCCTAAAATCGATATAACTTGTGTCCTTATAACATGAGACAGACGCAGAGACACATGCAGGGAGAATGCCATGTGTAGACAGAGGCAGACATTGAAGTAATAAATCTATAAAACAGAGAATGCCAAGGACTGCCAGCAACCATGAGAAGCTAGGAGACAGGCATAGAATAGATTCTCTCTTAGAGCACTCAGAAGGAAAAAACCTTTCTGACACCATGATTTCGGACTTCTCCAATCTCCAGAACAATGAGATAATAAAATTATGTTGTATTACGCCACTCAATTTATGGCCATTTGCTGTGACACACCTAAGAAACTAATGAGGTTTATATACATGGAAAAAGCAGATTTTAGTTGGAACAGGCTCAGATGTAACAAAGGCCACAGAAATATGTTCTACCTTCCAATGTGTTGGCTTTATTTTTAATAAAATGGTTACCAGAACCTCTCAGCTAACATCAGCCTTATAGCTAATAACCCAAGAAAAATACCTGTCCTAATAGCACTGGACAAAAGGCCCAGTATAGAGAACACTTGCCTAATTCAGTTCAGAGGAACTTAAAATAGTCAAAATGGCCAAAGGGTTAAGAATTCTGACCGAAAAGGCCTGAGACTTACACTAAATGCTACAGCCTGGGGCTGCATTGGATTTGAAGAGAGGTGATTGCCTTTAAGAAGTCATGCAGAATGGAATCTTCTTCCCTCCTGAAAGATTGGCAGTTATTCACACTATAAAAATACTGGACCCTGATATCGTATTGGAAATTTTATAAAGAAATAGAATTTTTGAAATAGTAATTATTTATAGTCATTTGAGCACTTGAAAAAAGCCATAGAGAATTATTATTTACTATTACACAAACTCAAAATGCCCTTAGGATAAGAGGATTAATTTCAGTTCCTATAGAGAACTAGGGATGTTTACAGTTAAAAATAAATCAGGTGAAAAGTGCTAAAAATTCATTCCACTTTTTCCCTTCTGATATTTATTTATTGACAAATCATCAATATATTTTTACAAAACACTTTTCATAACTACTCTGTGCAAAAACATTTCTGCCATTGCTTAAATCAAGAATTACAAATTTAAATGATCTCAAAAACAGAAGAAATTGAAATGAATATATTTAAAATGTTCTTTGGATATTAGAGACCAGAACACACAAGTATACACATACATATATAAATATGTGGTTAGCAGTTTTGACTTTTAAAGGAAACAGATGCACAAAAATTTAACTGGAAAATTCTTACTTTTAAATTAGATAACTCCAATATATAATTCTTATAGATAGTTCAAAATCCTCCCTTCCTCCTTGATTTTACAAATGCCATTCTATAGGTGTATATATCTTATTTGCAATATATACCTATTTATACATTTAAAGTAGAATGTAGTGAAACAAATAAATATGTATTTGTTTATACAAATAAATGCCAAATATATTAATTTAGTGAAAGATTAATTTTTGTAGAAATTTATATGATTATTGGAATAAAAGAGTAATCATTTATTTTTTTCACTAAATAAAGCACTATAATCACTTTTGCTTAGTGGAAGAAAAATTTTTGAGCTGAATGTCAAAGTATAGATCATAATGACACTATCGAGAACAACTTAACATCAAAGAAGAACAGAATAAGAATGTAAATAATAAATCTGCCTGGTGGAAAATAAAGGGCTAGTAGGTTTGAAAAAAAATAAATCAAAATAAAACTGAGAGTACATAGCCAGGTATAGGGTCTTGGAAAAGGGATATTAATTTTGCTTCTATTCCAAATAACATTTAGAACTCTGGTGTGTGCATTAGGAAAGAGAAAGATATGACTGTTATGCTAAGATTATGAAAGAAAAATAGAACTTAAGGAAGCAATGCAATTTCTAGAAATCAAACTGTTTCAAAATGATACACAGTGTTTTCCGTGGCCGACATTCCTCAGTCCTGCAGATAGGAGTACTTCAGAGGCACTGCCATTTAGACTGTTCTGAAAGGTTTTTTATGCACCAGTTTTATATCTTGGGTTTATAATTTACTTGAGAGGTACAATTTAATTTCAGCTAAATGAACCCAAATCACTACACTAACAGTTTTACGTTGCTATCACTTTAAGTCTTGCTGGGCTTTTAAACAGTCCCCATTTGTAAAAAGCATAAAATCCTTATAACTGGCCATAGAGGTTACTTAGTAAAAGGAAATTTGGGGAATAACTACTAAAATTATCACTATTATACATTGTAAAAATTATCTTGTGGTTAAAGATTACAATATTTTATCAAAAATTATTTGGATATAATATTTAAAACCCATACTTGAAAGACCCTTGATCCTAAAATGAGAGATGAATTCAACTCTTCTCCACCTTATTTCTCTTTCTCTTTTCATCCTTCTGCTTACTGTCTCTTCCAAATTTTTCCATTAAAACACCAGCAAATTCCTTCACATTATAAAGTTTTCCTCACTAGGATACTCTGCTAAAATAGAGAAGCACGTTCATATGCATTAACGACTAAATAAAATGTGTTACTGTATGAAGAGAGGAAAAGTTCTGCCTATGATCATACCTGCGTAATTTCTCAAGTAGTTAAACAGAGAAAGAGCTCAGAATTCTGTGATTAGCAAACAGGACAATACTTATGTGGGAAGTGATTTATAGACACAGCCAATGAAAAATTTAGGGTCCAGGACTCCATAACCTACTTTTAGTATAACCTAAAGTTACTACATAGAACATTTTTTCTACACATTTCGAAATAGTAAAATTGTTAGCAAAGCTTCTGTTTTCGTCTATGTTTATCACAATATTGCTAGAAAGATATTTTTTTCTGTTTCTCTAATGTTCAGTTTCTACTTGACTCGAATATTTACAAAATACTGAGGACAAATATAGGAAACGTGAAAAACACATTATGTATTCTTATTTTCCTAAGGCTCTAAAGCCTTTGGGAAGGGCCACTGGCTAAAAAAAGTGGATATTAATAGTACATTCATATTTGCTTCTTAAGAGGCTTCTTCAGCAAATTTCCTTTTCCCAGTAGGTTATAATTGCTCATAATATTAAAATCGCCCACCATTTCTTGAGCTAAATAAAGACTGTGAATAGCATGACCTTCATGGCCAGGAAGAACAGTGTTGGCATTAAATAGGATAACAATGAATTTAATATTGTAATGGATAATGTTAAAAGGTTATAAAGAACAGAAAATAATCAAGATTTGAAGGGAATAAGTGATATTTTAGCCTAAACAATTTAGTGTAATTATTAATCTGTTTCATTCTTTACTTACCAATTTTTTGATATTTATAATTTAAGCAGACACCATAAACAAGCCAGCAGTTATATTCAGAAGATAGGACGTTCTCAGATATTTATCATTTTGAGATTTTTTTTTGAACAATAAAATTTACAATTATATGCTTAGTGAATTCTGAACTAAAATTATCTATGTAGTAGACATAGTCTCGATAATATAAACAGATTAAGTGTATTTTAAATGTACACAAATCATTTTCAAGGTTTTAAGTGGATCGTACAACAAAAAAATTATATGAGGTAATTAGTGACATTTAAACATTGACAATATGCAATGTACTAAAATACGTCTTCCGGGGGCCCCAGATATCAAAGATATGTTCCCTTCTTTAGGACCATTTCTTATTTTTCTTTTTGAAAGTTAAAATATTCTTATGGAAAACTAAAGTCTCTCTTGCAGAATATTAAATGTTTATAACTTATTTCAGTGCTAAATCTGTAGCCTAAAATATTTTTGTTGATTTGGATACCTGTGGATTAATGCAAAGTATTTGGTATAAGCCAGCTACTCCCATTAATTCATTAACATGTAAATAAGCACATATTTACTTAAACAGGTCTTAAATTTCTAGAATTGAGAGTCCTGGTATAATAATTATAATGCAGTGATTATGTCTCCTTCAGCTGAAATAAGAACAGAGTTGCCTAAATTGAAGATCTTATTTTTTTAAGAGAAATTAATTTGATTTAATATTGTAAATACATGAAGTTAATCCCCAGCTTTTATAAAGAAAACTTTGTTGTCAAGTATGATTTAATGTTTGCCAGTAATGTTAGTCTGTGTCTTAGTATTCAACTTGAAAGTGTTAGGATAAAAATATCTGAATCAAATGACTGAACCAAAGTCATTTTGATATGAGCTCAGATAACAGCAACAAAATATTTTACTGTTGTCAATAAATTCTCCACAATGCTTAATAAATAAGTTCCTACAATACTAATGGCTTATATTTTATTTTTTGGCATTTTGCTTATGCCAGAGTTTGCATGTTGATGGAGGTGTTTGTCAAGTTGAGAGAATAAAATGTCCCTAGAGTCTCCTCTGAAGACTTGAAAATCTGTACTATTTTTAAAAACAAAACTTCTTTGGAGGAATATTTAAGAAGCAAATAAAGCAATGTAGTGACAACTTTATGAAATGTCAATTATGTCAAAGTATATATTGCGATCCTCAAATAATTAAAATTTAGTGACTAAACAAACATTTATTGAATACTGCTGTATAATTGGGGACTGTTTTTATTCTGGAGATATGGATTTGAAAATGCTATGAAAGCTCTGATATTTATTAAACTTTTACCTACAATAGCAGAGTAACACAAAATAAACAATTAGATAAATAAGAACATGTAAAATAGGACTAAGTGCTATTATTAAAAGAAAAATATTAGTGATGTAGTTAGTAATGTAAAATAGTGATTAAAGAACACCTGTACTTTGCTGGTTTGTACTTTTCAGTAGCTCATACCAACAGACAAGTAGTCAATCTCCAAAATAAGTAAACAAAAACAAGATAAAACAAAAACAGGAAGAACGGACTTGTGGGCAAAGTAAAGAGCTATTGAACAGCTTCTAAACTGTAAATGACTTGGTAGTGTTGGGAAACAGAGACTGGATGAAAGTGAGCAAGTAAACACATAAGATCCGAGCCCTGGGCATGGCCCAGATCACGTGTGCTATGAATCCTAGACATCAAATTTGGATTTTTTTTTTCTTGTTTGTGAGAGAACAAAGAAAGGATTTTAAGCAAGAAAGCAATATGCTTTCATGTATACATTTCATAAATCACCCTTGAAGGTAATTTGGAGAATAGATGAATGAAGCATACACATAAACAAGGAGATAAGTTTCATTATTGCTTCTGCCCAGGTGACAGAGAAGTGAATTTGCAATATGGTTAGAGTTGAAAACTATTGAATATTCTGATGAATAAAATAAGAAATGATATAAAGATAGGAGTTATAGATGAGTCTTATGGTTTTGACTTTTATGACTAGATAGAAGGTAATATTTACTGAGGTAAGATGTTTGGGAAAATGGCAGGTTAAGGGGCTTCTTAAGAAAAGTAAAATCTACTTTATCCTTGATAAGTTTGAAGTATCTTTGATTAAGTAGGGGTTCTAAACAAACAATTAGATTTATAAGACTGGAGTACAAGAGCAAGGCCAGGACTAGAGATAAGAATTTGGAAGTAACAAACATATAGATGAAATTAAAAGTTCCACAACTAAGAGATTACATAGCCAGAAGTATCCAGAAGTAGCTTCCAAAGTTGACTAAGAAGCAGAAAATAGCAAATTCCTTGTATACATTACTTCAGACTTAGCTAGATGAGCAGAGTGCTGGGAGTACGTGCCTGGTTTAGGGACAAATGGAGGAGGGGCCAACATTAGAGGGTAAAATTTTGCAGGCACAAATCCCCCCTTATTTTGCATGTTGTCCACATTTTCTACTGAATCTTTTTATATATTATTAATAGTCATTTTAATATCTGTTTGTTAGTTTCAATACCCAGATCATGTTTGGGCCTAGTTCTATTGACTCTCATCATTTAACAAATAACTAATTTTTTTCTGGCTTTTCATGTGTTTTCTAACTTTTGTTTGAATTCTGGAGATTGTATGTTTAACAAAAATAGAGATTGTGGTATTTTTTTTTAACTGGTTTTGGTTGTGCTTTTTCTGTCAGACTCAGAATGGGAATTTAGTTGTGCTGGGTTTGGATATTTGTAGTCATGGTTTTATTCAGTATTAACAACTTCAAATCACTCCAGGAGAGGTCACCAAGTTGGAGGAATAAGAAACCCCAGCCATTATCACCCCACAAAAATGAACAATACGAAAGCTATCTATGAGCAACAATAGCTGTGGGAGAGCTTAGGTGTCTACTTGAGAACCTTTAGTAACACAGCAGAATAAACAGCCTAAGAATAACTGCACAGAAAGGGAAGGAAGAACAGCTTCATTTGCCTGCAACATCCCTTCCCCCAGGCCTGCACTGCCAAGAGGACAATCCCATGTTTGAGAAAGAGTTCCCATTGCTGGGAAAAGGAGAGCAGGGTGGGCGACCAGCTTTTCTATACTTTTTGAGCGCTATAAAGTAGCAAAAAGGTCCACCACCTTTGCAGCACCAGGGACCGGTACTCCAATGGAAATCTAATGCCTGATGATCTGAAATGGAGCTGAGGCGGTGATGCTAGCACTGGGGAGTGGCTGCAAATACAGATGAAGCTTGGCTCTTGCCCACTGCTCCCCTCCTTCTGTGTGGCCCAATTCCCAATAGGCCACGGACCAGTACTGATCTGCGGCCCAGGAGTTGGGAACCGCTGGTATAAAGGATTTACTTTTGTTTCACCACATGCAGTTACTGGCAAATCTGAGACATTTAAAGAAGACAAGGAAATAGGGCAGAGGCCACCAACATCAACAAAATAGCAGGAGTGACAGTAGTTCCCAGTGGCGTGCTCTTTATAGAACTCCAGCCACTTTAACTCCTGAACTAGCCAACAAACAACACAGCTGCTAGAAACCCCTGCGGAATTCATCATTGAAGTTTTTAGCCTATAGATTTTTGCATTTATAGATGCCAGCCACCTTAGTCCTCACTCTGCTCCTTCCCATCTCACCACACACAAACATAAGAAAAGTATTGTTTGAGAATTATCACTGTAGCTAATTTATAAAATCCCCAAACCAGAAACAGTCCAAATGTCCAGTAAAGGAAAAATATGCAATCTGTGTGGTATAATGGTACAATGGAATACTATTTAGCAGTAAAAGAAGCAAACTACTGATACACTCAATAACACAAATACATGTCATTGACTAAAGAAGCAAAACACAATACATATTTACTCAAGATAGAGGGACAGATGATTGATAGATGAAAATGGTGATGATAGATAGATGATAGATAGATGATAGATAAATGATAGAGAGATAGAGATAGATAGATAGATGATAGATGATAGATGGTAGGTGATAGATGATAGATAGATGATAGATAGATAGGACTAGAAGTTGTAAAACTAATCAATGATGATAGAAGTAAGTTTTCCCTTTTAGTCTAGCAGACAGCGTGTATACAGGAATGTGCTGTGAGAGAACTCTCCAGGGAGTTGGAAATATTCTATATCCTATTCAGGTAACTGCTGCATGGGTATATACAATTGTCAAAGCTCATTGAACTGGTCATTTGAGATCGGTGCATCTTTTGTATGTTAATCGGATGTCAGTTAAAAAGTGACTTATTATTTTGTCTTTTAATTTCTTACGTGTGTGTTTTTGGGGGAGAATGTCAGTTGCTCTTACACTCAACAATATTTAAGTGGTTATTTTTGTTATGCTCTGTTAACTTTTAGAGCACTATTATTCTCTCTAGGCTTTATACCAAACTTCCTGTTTTTTCTGCACCATGCCAAAGATAAAGGGCCTATCTTACCTAAACATATCTCTTCAGAGCAGTAGCTTCCATGTACCATGCAGCATGTGACTGTTGTCAGTATCTTGCAAGCCCCTCAAGTGTAGTGAAGTGAACCTGTACTGTGATTATTTCTTGACTCATCCACCTGTGGTTAGATCTATTCATAGGTTTCAAATATCTTAATTCTACTGGGAACCCTCTGAACCTCTGGATTATCACTAGGTGTATATCTTGCCTAAAAGTATTAAGAAAGTCTAGCCTTGAGTCTGAAATTAGTATTTTCTCTAGTTTATCAAGGCAGCAGACATCACTTCCATTTATGCCAGAATTACTCGTTGTTCAATCCTTCTCTCATCCCTAAAGAATTAGGAGATAAAATATATACTTTCTCTTTGAGAAACTAGCCCCTTTCTTGAGCTCATCTCTGCACAGGATGGAATAAATGAGTACAGAGAAAACAATACCCTTCGAATTGATCTGGGAGCAACAGATTTTTCTGTAGGTAACAAAAAACACTTTGAAAATCTGTCATAATTTCCTACTCTGAACTCATGTTTTATTATGCATCTTCTAGTTGGAAGTACATGCTCTTTGGTCAGTCTCCATCCCAGGAGAACAAAAAAATTAAAATAAGATCACAGTATAACAAATGCAGTTCAAAAACTAAACACTGGGGGAGTAGACATTAAGTGCAGGCTTTACTACTTTCCAGTTCAATGGACTTATCAAATTATTTAACTGGAATGTATTCTTTTTATGGTAAGTATAATTTGTTGGGGAAAGGGATTCTATTATATTTAAATTAGCCTTAAAGCCCATTTCCTGTTTCTGTTCTTTTTATCTTCTGATATTCTCCTGATCATCAGGTATGCGGCAAATATGTTCAGATCCCTGAACATATTCCTTAGCTATGTTCTTCTGGACACTTATTTTTATATGCTTCCGTGCTGTTTTTCTGCTATAACTTAAAACATCTGCCTGTGACTTTCTTCCTATTCCCAGTTCATAGGCACTCATTCCTGATGCACTTGCAGATTTAGTGTACTCTTGTGTCACTTACTAATTTTTATTTTTGACCATGGTTCATTTTCTCAGTTGTCTTACTACCTGTATCAATTATGATCAGTATAGAAGTCTGTTAGAAGAAAACTAACTTGCAAATTTTAATTACCGTATTTCTGTATTGGAAAAAAGAATTTTCTCTCATATATCCTGTTATACCTCTTTACTGATGTTCATATTTAATATAAATTATATATGATTTATATATTAAAAAATGAATTAAACATATGTAATGAAAAGAGGCCAGTAGACCATAGACAAGAAGCACTGCAAATGCTTTTGTGCTCATTAATATTCAGGAGGGTGAAATGAGAACAGAATCAACTTGAGGCCATTCTGCTGATGAAACATCACCTTGACTCCCTCAAAGAGACAAAGGTGTGTTGGTGTCAGATGAAATCTCTTTCCACTAATTCTCCCAGAGCACTGAGCTAGGAGAAATGAAAGGATCCCAATCCAAGGGCTCTATAGGAATGAATTATTCATTGTACATACTGATTAATTTATGGTTATTATAAATCATGGGTTCATGTTCTCATAGTAACATTTGATTGGTGTGATGATCTGCAGGATGGAGCTCCTCTAATTTATGTGTTTAATAACTGTCCTTGATTAAGTGAAGATTAATTTTTATGAGGCAAAGGAAGAAAATATGATCAGAAGCAAACTCCCAAAACACTAAGCAGGTTTTATTTTCAAAGAGAAACATGAAGGTATTTTGAGTACTGAGACTAAACCCAACAAGATATGTTCATTCAAACAGTGTTACTGAATACAAATGAGATTGTCTAATTTTTTAAAAATTACAACAGAAGCATGTAACAGACTTTATGGATAATTGTAATGGACAGCTTGTTACAAAACATAATAATTTGTCCAAGTGTTCCAATTAAACTTAATGAAACATTTGGCTTCCATGTAATATTGGGTGAGAGAATATTAATATAAAATTTTATGTGGTATGGATGGGCAATGAAATCCTACCATTTGCAATGGCATGGATGGACCTAGAGGTTATGCTGAGTGCAGTACATCAGAGAGAAAAAGATAAATACCATATGACTTCACTTATATGCAGAATCTAAGGAACAAAAAGAACAAACTAATCAAAAACACACAAATATAGAGGACAATCTGGTGATGACCACAGGGGAGGGGGTTTGGGGGCTGGGAGAATAGGGTGAATAGTTAAAGGAGTACAAATTAATAGTTGATAGATGGTCACGGGGATAGGGAGCACAGCACGGGGAATGCAGCTAGTATTAATGTATGGGCTAGGCAGAGAGCCAGAGAAGAGAAAGAGCAATTAAGGGGATCGTTTTATAAACTATACAAATGTCTAACCAGTGTACTGTATACTTGAAACTGATAAAATTTTTAAAAAAGGGAAGCATTCACTTTTGAGGCTGTTTGACAAAATATATAAAATCGCTTATTTGATTCATGGCCTATAGAGCTTTCCTACATTACTAGGGCTGTCATAATAAAGTACCACCTACTGGATGGCTTAAACAACAGAAATTTATGTTTTCACAATTCTGGAGGCTTGAAGTCTGAAATTAAGGTGTCACAGGATCTGAGGACTCTGTCTTTGGCTTGCCAATGAGCATCTTCTCCCTGTGTCTTCACATGATTTTTCCCCTGCATCTGTGTCCAAATGTTCTCTTCTTTAAGGACACCAGTTAGATTATGGTCTACCTTAAGATTTCATTTTAACTTAAAAAAAATAGCTATTTAAAGACCCTGTGTCCAAATAAAGTCACATTCTGAGGTACCGAGGATTAGAACTTCAACATATGACTTTTGAAGGAACACAGTTTAGCTCATAACACACTCTTTGCAAAAAGTCTTTATTTCTTTTAATAATACCCTGTGCATTTTGAAAGGATCTGGATTTACTTGCATGAAATGAACTATTCTAACCCCTGGAAATGAAAAAGTGAAAAAAAAAAACAGTTGGAGTCTGTCCTCATTGAGTTTACTATGGAGTAAGAAAAACAGATCTGTGAATTATTAAACTACATTCTGTTTTTTATTAAATGTATTGGCGTAACATTGGTTAATGACATTATATAGGTTTCAGGTGTACAATTTAATAATACATCATCTGCATATTGTATTTTTTGTTCAATATGTCAATACGTTCAAAGTCGAATCTTCCATCACCATATCTTTGAATCCTTTTACCCCTATCTACCTCCCCTCTCCCCGCTTTCCTTCTGGTAACTGCTAAACTGTTATCTGTGTCTATGAGTTTTTGTTTGTCTTGTTCATTTGTTGCTTTCAGTTTTATATCCCACGTATGAGTGAAATCATATGTCTCTCAACTTTTTCTCTTATTTTACTTAGTGTGATAATCTCAAGATCCATCCATGTGGTTACAAATGGCAGTATTTCATCTTTTCTTATGGCTGAGTAATATTCCATTGTACTACATCTTCTTTATTCAGTCACCTATCAAAGGGCACTTCAATTGTTTCCATGTCTTGGCCACCATGAATAATGGTGCAGTGAACATTGGGGTGCAACTTTTTTATGGGTAAATGGTTTCAAATTCTGGGGGAGTAGATACCCAGAAGGGGTATTGATGGGTCGTATGGAAATTCTATTCTTAATTTTTTAAGGAATTTTCATACAGTTTTTCATAGTGTCTGTACCAATTGACATTCTCACCAGCAGTGTATGAGGGTTTTTTTTTTGCCCATAACCTCATTAATTTTAAAATAGAAGTCTGTAACGGGGGAGAGACATTTGAGAAGGGATGTATTATTTTAAGAACAAGCTTCTATAGGAAGGTTTCACATGAAAGTAATACTTACTAGATTGCTAAGAATTTTAGTATTTTTCTGGGTAAATAAAGATTATATTTAGTATTTTTCTGGGTAGATAAAGAGAAAATTATAAATGAGGCATAGAGGCACAGGTAGTCTTACCTGAAAATAATTCTTAAATAAGTATACTGAATGAAAAAAAGCTAACAACAAAAGCAAAGGAATTTATTATTTGATTTTATAAAATTCTACACAATGCAAATTGATCTATAATAAATGAAATCGGGGAGTAGGTTATACACATATTCAGTTTCACAGATGAGGTTTCACAGATGTATACATATGTCAGAACTCATCAAGCTGTCCATTTTAAAGACTGTTGCACATGTGTCTATATACATGTCTCAAATATGTTTATATACCAATGAAGCTGTTAAAAGCAATTGTAGAAGAAAAGGAGTTAAAATTTTGCCATTAAAAATTATAGTATTGTAAGCTATCCAAAGATGCTCCATAATGTGGAGGAAGTTCTCTACAATTTCTAGCTTGCTGAGTTTTTATCAGGAATCGATATTAGATTTTGCCAAATTATTTTTTCTGTACAAATTGGAATAATAACATGGTTTATATTAAATAGTATATTAATATAGAAATGTACATTGATTCATTTTTATTAAAACTTTATATTTTAGAGCAGTTTTAGTTTTACACTAAAATTGAGGGTAGGATAGTCCCATATATGTGCTACCCCCACACATGAGTAGTGTTTCCCATTTCTAACATCTCTCATCGGAGTTGAACATTTATTGCATTTGGCAAATCTACATTTACATGTTATAATCACCTAAAATCTTTAGTTTACATTTTGGCTCATTCTGGGTATTCTACATTCTGTGAGTTTGGACAAATATATAATGAGACATCTGTATTATTATGGTTGTCATATAGAGTACTTTCACTGCTCTAAAGTTCTTCTGTTGCTCCACCAATTGTTTTTAATTCCTCAACCCCCAACCCTGGCAACCACTGAATCTTTTACTGTTTCTATAGTTTTGCCTTTTCTAGAATGACCTACAGTTGGAATCATATGTAAGTCACCAATTTCAGATTGGCTTCTTTCATTTAGTAATATGTATTTAAGGTTCTTTCATGTCTTTTGCTAGTTATAGCTAATTTCTTTATAGTGCTGAATAATATTTCATTTTCTGGATGTACCACACTGCTATATATATTCACCTACTGAAGGACATTTTGATGGCTTCTAAGTTCGGCAGTTATCACTAAAGCTGCTATAAACATTCAAGCAGGGGTTTTGTGTAGATATAAATTTTCAACTCTTTGGGTAAATATTAAGGAGTGTAATCTCTGGAAAGTGTATGATAAGTGTATGTTTAGTTATGTAAGAAACTGCAAAGCTGTTTGCCAAACTGTACCATTTTGCATTTCTATCAGAAATGAGAGTTCCTGTTGCTTCACATTCTCACCAGCATTTGGTGTTATCAGTGTTTCCGATTTTGGCCATTCTAATAGATACATAGTGGTATTTCATTGTTTTATTTTGCATTTCATAAGTGATCATATGGGTTATTGAAATATTACCTGTTACAGATAGGATGCATTTAGACATAAAAACCTTGCCTTATATACTACGATGGTTTTGTTCTCCAATAAGTGGAAGTAGCCTAAAATTGTTTAAAAACTATATAGATGATGATTGCAAATGAACACTTAACAGAGGGTAATCTATGTGACATATGGTGGGGTTGAGTATTAAGATTATATTCACTTTCAAAGGCATAATTGGAGGTTATATAGAGAGTTTAATTTGCAGAGTTTGGTACATGCTGAGCTAGTCAGAAATTTTTTTATCATGACACTTCTGTATATGCATCCCACCATTCAAAAGGCCTCTCCATCGAGACACTCCTCACTATTTCACTCCATGCTCCACTTTACCTAAATAAAGCATTAGTCTAAAAGAGTTGGGGAGTAATGTTTAACCCTCTCAGTAGAGCCATTTGTTATATAAACATGCAAGTATTGGACAGAGCAATTATTTACCAAGTAAATAATGAAATTGAACTTTCAAAACTATTGATCTTTTGAGAAGAGAGATTTAGAGAGAGAATAGAAAAATGACAAGGTAGTAGGCAAATAGCATGGATTATTAATGAAGATCAAGTCAGTTCCTGGGTGAAAACAATGAATTGATCAACCAGTCAATTTAACCTAACCACTGCCCATGAGTACTATATATTCTAACTTGTGACCATTATTTTTTTTTCACACTGGGGGGTAGTCTTGAGTGCCCAAGAGGGAGAATTAATAGAGGGAGAATTTCTCTCTATACTATTTTCAGAGCCACTCCCCAGTGCAGCTAACATTTATACCTATATACAGAGCTGAGTTGAGGAAGAAGTGCCAGTATAATAGTTGTTGATACCATAGGAGTTTGGATCACCTACTTATACAGCTTCTATCTTTTGGTCTTCTTCACATCTGATGCAAAATATTTCACTTTCATTTTATAATGGATTGCTGCTGATTGAATCTGACCTTATCATTTGGTTGATCTGACAGATCTTAGCTCATAAAGGGTGGTTCTGACACAAGTCCACTTAATATCGCAGGACCCAGTGATATAACAGGATTTGTTTCTCAAAAAGCATATAAATTTCTACTGCAGATGACATGATTTTTACCTATCACTTGATACATTTATCTTGTGATTCTTTTATTGGGGCTTGCCATTAACTCCATATAGCATCTTTCCCCTCAACAGAAACCTGTAATAGCATTTACTCTGATAGGTTATATGGCACGTGTGGCAGGGCCACTTCTGCCTCAGCCTGAACCTTCTTTAGAGTGCTTTCCCACTCCAGGTTCTACTTAAAGTTAGTAGCACTTTATGTCATTTAGCTTATGGGTCAGAATAGTGTTCTTAAGTGTAGACTGTGCATTCTCCAAAATTTGAAAGGTCCTACTGAGTATCATGCTTCCTTCTTAGTGATGGGTTTTGTAAGCTGCGATAATATGCGTCTTATTTTCAGATATTCTGGAATACTTCATATCTTGAAACTCTGAAACCAATATCCTGATCTCGATCTATCTCACACTTTCTGGAGTGTGTCTTATGAAGGATTCTAATAGACTTGTCACTTCTTGTTCATCAGTCTTATTAACATGATATTTTTAGAGTATACCAATATGCTGTTCTTGCGGATATTTAGCTGTTTCAGTTCTCTTTGGAATGCATTATGACAGAAAACAGAAGAGACAACATAGCCATGGGAGAAGACCACGAGACCTTGTAAGGACAGACTGCTGTCTCAAGTAAATGCAAAGTATTTCTGATCCTCCTTTCAAATAGGAATGAAAATGAATACATTTATCAGATCAGTGGCCAGATATCATGTGTCTAATGCTGTGTTAATCTGTTAAAGTGAAGATATCACCTCTGGCATACCAGCTATAATAATGACCACTGATGGTTTGCAGCTGTCATTTACCCTCCAAGATTTATATGGATTTTGATGGGCTGCACTAGTAGATTTAATACTGTTTATAAGTCTTTAAGGTTGGCACTAATCTCTGCTACTCCTTCAGAACACGGCATGGTTTTGATTTATTTTCTTTATGAATAGGAGGGAGGTAATTTCAGAGACTTCCAACTGATCTTTACCTATGACAGCTTCTACCCCAGAGACCAGAAAACCAATATAGGGTTTTGACCTTTTATTGAATATATCCATTTCAGTTGTACATTTGGCAATCAGAAAATTACCACCAGAGGCTCTGTAAACCTGTTGATTACTGTGAACCAGATTTGATCACAGACTTAATGTACTACTCATCCACACTCATTCAACAGAAATCCATAAAATGCTATGGATCCTCAAGTATCAATATTAATTTGGACTCTGTCCAATAGTCCCCAAATGTTTGGGCATTCTTCTTTCCCAGCATATGAATACCAAAGTAAAAGTCCATATACCCCTTTGGAAAGAATTCAGAACTCATTATGAAATATCTTTGCCACAGTGTTGCATGATTCTTGCATCTTGGGATCAGGCCTCTCTTACACTCAATAGGTTCCAGGTCTGAAAATTGGCTTAGGTCCTTTTTTGAAGAGACTGTCTTTTTCCCATAGTATATGGCAAAAGATAATGAATTTTTATTTGGAGTAATCATGGTTTCCTGATTATCTTCCCTCCCTTCCTTCCTTCCTCCCT